>NC_138771.1:267030377-267300377 GCF_965119305.1 Pelophylax lessonae | reverse complement strand
CCCCCAGTGCTCTTCAGCCCCCCCTCCAGCCCCCCACAGTGCTCTTCAGCTCCCGCCCTCCAGCCCCCAGTGCTCTTCAGCCCCCCCTCTCTAGCCCCCCCAGTGCTCTTCAGCCCCCCCTCCAGCCCCCCCAGTGCTCTTCAGCCCCCCCTCCAGCCCCTTAGTGCTCTTCAGCCCCCCCCTCCAGCCCCCCCAGTGCTCTTTAGCCCCCCTCCAGCCCCCCAGTGCTCTTCAGCCCCCCTCCAGCCCCTTAGTGCTCTTAAGCCCCCCCTCCAGCCCCCCCAGTGCTCTTCAGCCCCCCTCCAGCCTCTTAGTGCTCTTCAGCCCCCCCTCCAGACCCCCCCGGGGCTCTTCAGCCCCCCACCCTCCAGACCCTTGATGGGCACTGATGAGGCTGCACTGAGGGGCACTGAAAACGTTGTTATTAATTAATTTTGTGGTGCGTGGCTTGGACATGGCGGTGTGAGGTCGCTTTCTCTCGGTGTTCCCGCTCTCCAGCCTCCCTTTTCGGCCTTTAACTACCGACTGTCGCTATTATGAGCGTCCACAAGAAGAGGAAAACCAAGCCTGCTTCCTCCGCATCCTCACGGACTATCGCAGCTACCCCCATCCGTGCTTTCTTCTCGGACTCTGCCAGCCCTCCGCCGAGGGCCCTACAGCTAACGCCGCGTGGCGGCCTAGGAGCGCCGGCCGCTTCCTCCCCGGTACAAGGTACCTCGCCTCTGCCCCCACCCGGCACTATGGCAGCCTCTACCCCGGTGCCTGCTTCCCAGCCCCCGCCGCCGGTTCAGATTGGGGACAACACGGAGCTATGGACTCTTCTCCGGGCCCTTCCCACCAGAGCGGACATGGAGTCCATTGTGGCCCAGGTGGCGGAACAACACCGGCGGGATTTCCAGCAACTAGGCAGCGAGGTGGCCCTGTTGGATGGTCGCTTGGCGGCGGGTGAATCGGCGGTCAGCGATCTTCAGTCCAGGGTGGCGGCCCTAGAGCAGACCCAGACGTCCCACGGAGAGAGGCCCTTGCTGCTCACCAACTCCGCATGGAAGACCTGGAGAACCGGAGCCGCCGTAATAACTTGCGGCTCCGGGGTATCCCTGAAGCGACGGGTACCGAAGACCTAGCAGAGACAGCAAGGGCTATACTTTCCCGCATCCTGCCGCCTGAGCCGCCGGTGACCCTCGAATTTGACCGGATCCATCGTGCCCTGGGTGCCCGCACGAATGATCCCGCCAGGCCTAGAGACGTGATTTGCCGTCTCCACCGGTATACCACCAAGGATCTGATCCTACGGGAAGCCTGGTCTAAGGGCCCTGTGGACTTTGATGGTGCCACTTTTCACATTTTACCTGATGTGGCCCGTGGAACTTTGCAGCGCAGGGCTATGCTAAAGCCCCTACTGGAGCGGCTCCGAGCCCCCGAGGTCACCTACCGATGGGGGTTTCCCCTACAGCTTACGGTGCATAAGCACGGATCTTCCTTTACCTTGCGGAGACACTCCGACTTGCCGGCCATGTTCGAGTTCCTGGACCTGACCCCGATTGCCCTCCCGGATTGGATGGCGCTGCTCCCTGACCGTGATCCCCGTCAAGGACCCGGGAGCTCTGTCCGTGCTTTGCCCCGCAGGCAGCGCCAACGCCAAAGGAGCAGGAGGCCGCAGCGAGATTTTCGGGGTCCGGATGTAGCGGCTCCTGAGACCTGAGCCGGCGGCGGCTGTGGTCCGTGAGTATGGCCCCGTCCCTCCATCCTGCCCTTGTTCTCCCTCTCCCATATCCGCTGCTTCCCGCTGGCTGCTTTGACTGGGCTCTCTTATCCTGGATTTCGCTGCATGACCCCGCACCCCAATCCTGCTGCTTGCCCTGCGATGCCCCCCCCCCCCCCCGGTGCTCTGTCCGCCCTCCTGGAAGCTGGTATGTGTGCTCTGCAATTGAAGGTTTGTGGACTTCCCTGCTGGACTGCCCGCTTCTGCCTCCTGCTTGCTGGTACCTCTGCCTGCTTGTGTCTTGCTCCCTGCAGGTCGACCCCCCCCTACATGCTTTGGCCCCCGACCCTGGAGATCTGTATTAATTAATTTTGTAACTTCTGCATTAATGCAAAACATTTAACAGTGTCATTTTATGAGATAATTTATGAGGGCGTGTTTAGGGGCGGAATTAGGGGCGGGGCAGGGTAGGAGTTGGGTGGGGCAACTGGTGGCGATTAACCCTTAAGGCCTGGCTAATAGCTTAGGACTTTAAATTTTGAGCCCTGATAATATATAATATTAGAGATGAAATAGGGGCATAAAAGGGTTAATCATGAGTTAATAAAATGTTTTTTGCACACTGTGTAGGGAAAAATGGTTTTGTGGGGACCTGAATACAGCTGCAGCTTTCTCACATACAGATCATTGTCTATGGGGGAGCTGAAGTGATCTAAACTGTTCTGTGTAACTTTTGTAAACGCATACGGAAATTGCACAGGTTGTTCAGTGTGATTTTCTGTCACAGTGATCATTCAAGCAAAATTCGCTTTCATTGGCTCCAGGTCATAGGAATGGGGAACTCTGCCTTCTCATCAGAACAGGGCACACGGCCCATGGGAGTGAGCTCAGAAGGCGCAAAGGTGCAGGCACTTTGTAGAGTTTTTTTGTGTATGTCTAACAAGTCCAAGATCTGGCTTGGAAAGATCAGTTTTTAATTGGATAGAAAATTGGCTAAAAGATAGAATTTAGAGAGTAGTAGTTAATGATTCTTACTCTGAATGGTCTAAAGTTATCAGTGGTGTACCCCAAGGTTCAGTGTTGGGACCCTTACTTTTTAATATCTTTATAAAGGATATAGGGTCTGGGATTAAAAGTAGCATTTCAGTCTTTGCAGATGACACAAAGCTTTGCAGTGGAATAACTTCTTTACAGGATGTCTCCAACTTACAAGCTGACCTCAATGCACTGTTTAATTGGGCAACTATGTGGCAAATGAGGTTTAATGTTGATAAATGTAAAGTTATGCATTTGGGGGCTAAGAATATGCATGCATCATACATACTAGGTGGAGTAGAACTGGGGGAATCCATAGCGGAGAAGGATCTGGGTGTTCTGGTAGATCATAAGCTTAATAATAGCATGCAATGCCAAGCTGCTGTTTCCAAAGCAAGCAAAGTCCTTTCTTGTATTAACAGAGGCATGGATTCCAGAGAGAGATATATCATTTTGCCCCTGTACAAATCATTAGTAAGACCTCATCTGGAATATGCAGTTCAGTTTTGGGCACCAGTTCTTAAAAAGGATATCAGGGAACTGGAGAAAGTGCAGAGAAGGGCAACCAAACTGATAAGAGGCATGGAGGACCTCAGCTATGAGAAAAGATTAGATTAACTGAATTTATTCTCTCTTGAGAAGAGGAGATTAAGGGGGGATATGATCAACATGTATAAATACATAAAGGGACCATATAGTGAACTTGGTGTTGAGTTGTTCACTTTAAGGTCAACACAGAGGACAAGGGGGCACTCTTTACGTCTAGAGGAAAACAGATTTAGTCTCCAAATACGGAAAGGTTTCTTCAGCGTAAGAGCTGTGAAAATGTGGAATAGACTCCCTCCAGAGGTGATTCTGGCTAACTCACTAGATTGCTTTAAAAAAGTCTGGATTCTTTCCTAGGTGTACATAATATAAATGGGTATTAAAATTTTTTTTAGGTAAAGGTGATCCAGGGAATATCCAATTGCCGGGGGATCAGGAAGGAATTATTTTCCCCTGCTGTAGCCTTTCTCTGGATCAACAATGGGTATAGGATTGTGTATATGGGATTGTATGTTTGGGTTTTCAATACTGTTTTTTGTTTTTTTTGGTTGAACCAGATGGACTTTTTTCAACCTGACTAACTATGTAACTGGTAAAGAGGCATAGGTAAATCATTGTTCAAAGTCAGTAAGAGGAACAATGTTCTTATGTGTGCATGATGAAAAAAAAAAAAAAGCCCCAGCATCAATTGGATAGGAAAAAGGCCCCAGTGTTTATGGTTGATGGGAAATGCAGTGACATCAGTATAAGGTCCTGCAAGTGCTCAGATATCTTGGCTAGGTAGCTGCCCATTCATGTCCATAGTGGAAAGCTTGGCCCGTCAGTCACTTATTCAGTTTTATAGCATACAGTTTCTTCTCATTTTATTTCACATTCATTTGCATGGTGAGACATGCCCTGATAATGCTGGATCTAGAACAGCCGAGGGACATGCAAATCCATTTTTTGTTGCGATAAAAACCATTCTGTCCTGATGCATCGCAAGAGGTAATATTTTTCTCCTGTAGTCAAATGGTCAGTCCATGATTTGTATTAATAGAAAAGCTGCTGAGAAAGCAAGCCAGGCAATCACAAGACAAGAAAATTACATTTCTGGTGGGTTTGGTGCACAGTGGGGGGAGTTTATCAAAGCTGGAGCAGACAGATTGTAGAGTAACTCTGCGTTGAAAATGAAAGATAGAAGCTGCTCCAGTTTTGATTAATTTTATTTACTTATAAACAGCTATAATAACATTTTTTCATGCTTTATAAAATCATAGCTGCTTGCAAATTAAAAAGGAAAAGTAATTTTACAACACATGACAAAATGACAATTACAGTATATACGAGGGGTGGGGAACCTTTTTTCTGCCAAGGGCCATTTGGGTATTTATAAAATCATTATAAGCTTACAAATTAGCCTGTTATATTTGGTCAAAAATCTAATTAACTCACCCCTAATGTGATGGCTGCAACTGCTTCTGTTTGGTGAGGTGTGTGATGTTAGCTGGTATTGATGATGTTGCTACTGGCAACTGGTTTTCCAGGTTTGCGTCGGTCAGTCTGGAGCGCAGTCGACTTTGTGGTGGTAAGTTTTGAAAAGAACTGCTGGCGGGTAATGCTGGTGGGTATAGCTGGCGGGTACTGCTGGCTGGTACTGCTGTGGGTACTGCTGGCTCAGGCTGGTACTGCTGGCTTGTACTGTGCTGTGGGTACTGCTGGCTCAGGCTGGTACTGTTGGCTGGTACTGTGCTGTGGGTACTGCTGGCTGGTACTGCTGGCTAGTACTGCTGGCTCAGGCTGGTACTGCCAGCTGGTATTGCTGTGGGTACTGCTGGCCGGTACTGTGCTGTAGGTACTGCTAGCTGGTACTGTTGTGGGTACTGCTGACTCTGGCTGGTACTGCTGTGGGTACTGCTGGCTCTGGCTTATACTGCTGTGAGTACTGCTGGCTCTGGCTGGTACTGCTGTGAGTACTACTGGCTCTGGCTGGTACTGCTGGCTCTGGCTGGTGGCGGGAAATGCTGGCTAGCAGCGGCGCCGCGCTGGAGGAAGAGGCGATGTTTCCTGTATTGGTCACAGGCGGAGTGCATTTGATATTACTCTGCCTGTGACTCACTCAGACTGTCAGAACGGAGCCGGAACTATACAGGAAGCATTGGCTCCGTTCTGACAGATCAGCTGAGAGACACAGACTCCGCTGCACGGGGGGCCGGACCAAATGATTTTGAGGGCCGCATACGGCCCCCGGGACGTAGGTTCCCCACCCCTGGTATATACACTGAACAAAATTATAAACGCATCACTTTTGTTTTTTCCCCCCCTATTTTTATTAGCTGAACTCAAAGATCTAAGACTTTTAGTATGTACACAAATGGCCTATTTCTCTCAAACATTGTTTAAAATCTGTCTAAATCTGTGTTAGTGAGCACTTCTCCTTTGCCGAGATAATCCATCCACCTCACAGGTGTGGCATATCAATATGCTGATTAGACAGCATGATTATTGCACAGGTGTGCCTTAGGCTGGCCACAATAAAGGCCACTCTAAAATGTGCAGTTTTACTGTATTGGGGGGTTCAAAAACCAGTTAATATCTGGTGTAACCACCATTTGCCTCACGCAGTGCAACACATCTCCTTCGCATAGAGTTGATCAGGTTGTTGATTGTGGCCTGTGGAATGTTGTCCACTCCTCTTCAATGGCTGTGCGAAGTTGCTGGATATTGGCAGGACCTGGAACACGCTGCCGTATACACCGATTTAGAGCATCCCAAACATGCTCAGTGGATGACATCAGGGCTTGAGTCCTGCAGAAACGCATGGGAATGGCGTTCTAATACTTTTTTCACAGCAGGAACGCTGTTCCCATTAGCATCTGCGTTCCTACCGGCAGGGCCGCTGTCAAGGGGGGACCACCAGCCATTAGACAACCCCCACTGTGCAGCTATTCAGAAAAGAAATGTCTCCGGGCCCCCTGTGTTCCGTGGGAGCAGGGACAGTAAGTGGACTATTTTCTCAGTTTCGGGATAAGGCGGATTAATCCACCGCAGCGCGCTGTACAGCTGAAGCCTGGTCACTGGCCTCTTCAATATAAATACAGGCTGAGTGACAGACTGGGAACGCTGTGGCGGATTGATCCGTCTAAACCTGAAAAAAAGTCCACTTACTGTCCCTGCTCCCAGTGGCGTACCAACGGGGATGCGGGGGGGCGCACACTGGGGGTGTCAAGCCAGTGTCCTGCCCTGCGCCGCCCGCATCTCCGTGTGAAGGTAGCTGCAGTGGCAGCTCCTTCAGTCCGTGCTGCTCACGGAGGGGCGGTGGGAAGAACATGAGTGAGAGTGGCTGAGGAGCCTAGTTTGTGTGCTGCATAGGAGGGGGATGGGGCAGCTGCATATAGATGAATTGAACTTTCCATATTACTCCTGCTGTCGCTGTATGCCTGATTCTCCTCCTCTCAGTGGCTGCAGGAGGAATATGGAAAGATCAATTCATCTATATGCAGCTGCCCTATCCCCCTCCTATACAACTTATTTTGCTGGCCCCCAGTGCTCTTTAGCCCCCCTCAGTGCTCTTAACCCCCCCTCTCAGTGCTCTTAAACCCCCCCCCGTGCTTTTAACCCCCCCTCAGTGCTCTTAATCCCCCCTCAGTGCTCTTAGCCCCCCGTGCTCTTAGCCCCCCCTGTGCCCTTAAGCCAACCCCGGAGTGCTTTTCATCTTCCCCCAATGCTCTCTGGCTCCCCCAGTGCTCTCCACTCCCCTGTGCTCCCTGGCTCCCCCCTCTGTGATTTCCAGATCCCCCCTCCCCCAGTGCTCTCCAGTTGCCCCCTCCCCCCGTGCTCTCCATCCCCCTGGTTTTCCCTGCCCCCCCGTGCTCCCTGTCCCCCCCAGTGCTCTCCACCCCCTGAACCTTCCAACCCCCCCTAATTCTATCCAGTCCCCCCCGTGCCCTTCAGCTCCTCCAGTGCTCTCTGCTTCTCCGGCCCCCCTAGTGCTCTTCTATCATGTCCGCAGTCTCTGACCATCTGTTGTATCATGTTCTCAGTCTCTAACCATCTCTTGTAACATGTCCGCAGTCTCTGACCATCTCTTGTATCATGTCCTCAGTCTCTAACCATCTCTTATATCATGTCTTCAGTCTCTGACCATCTCCTGTATCATGTCCTCAGTCTCTGACCATCTCCTGTATCATGTCCTCAGTCTCTGACCATCTCTTGTATCATGTCCTCAGTCTCTGACCATCTCTTATATCATGTCCGATGTCTCTGACCATCTCTTGTATCACGTCTGCAGTCTCTGATCATCTCTTGTATCACGTCTGTAGTGTCTGACCATCTACTCTATCACGTCCTCAGTCTCTGACTATTTCTTGTATCACGTCTGCAGTCTCTGACCATCTACTGTATCATGTCCTCAGTCTCTGATCATCTCTTGTATCATGTCCGCAGTCTCTGACCATCTCTTGTATCATGTCCGCAGTCTCTGACCATCTCTTGTGTCATGTCCTCAGTCTCAGACTCTGACCATCTCTTATCTTTTATCATGTCTGCAGGCTCGGAGGTGGTGTCTGGAGAGGAGTCAAGAGTGGGAGCACCGTAGGGGTGGGGTTCACAGGAGAAGTCAGACATATGTGGACTGTGGAGAGGAGACTATAAGGTAAAACCAGAGCATGGTGCACCTAAGAGGAGGTCAGTGACAGTGTTTCCAGGCCAGTCGGAGGGGGGGACTGATGTAAGGGAGAGTGAATACAATAATGTAAGGGGGCACTAATATAAAGGTTCCCCCTTATTTCAGGACCCCCCTTTACATCAGTCTGCAGGATCCCCCCTTACAGTGCAAGGGGGAACTTTGTGGACGCTGATGTGAAGGGGAGCTCTGATGTAAAGGGCAATGCTGCAGACCCTGATGCAAGTTGGAACTCTGTGTAAAGGGGAACGCAGTGAACTCTGATATAAAGTGGTCTCTGGTCACCAGAGCCCCCCTCCTTATATCAGAGTTCCCATTTAGATCATGATCTGCAGAATTCCCTTTTATGTCAGAGTTACCTTGCACTGTAAGGGGGAACCCTGCAGACTCTGATGTAAGGAGGAACACTTTGCTGGCTGGGTATATTAATTTGACCTTCGTGTAAATGAAGAAATATGGCTTTTGACTTTTGTTTAACTTAAACACATTGCTAATAGCACTATCTGCATGATTATAGTTTAAATATTGATATTTGCACTGTTTAGCACAGAATACAGGCAATTTAGGTACTTTTGGGAGGGAATCTTGGGAGAGTTCCCACACTTTTTTTCCTAGGACTTGACCTCTGGATGACATGTCTGGTGAGTATGCTGGCCATGCAAGAACTAGGATGTTTTCAGCTTCCAGGAATTGTGTACAGATCCTTGCAACATAGGGCCGTGCATTATCATGCTGCAACATGAGGTGATGGTCGTGGATGAATGGCACAACAATGGGCCTCAGGATCTCATTGTGGTATCTCTGTGCATTCAAAATGGCATCAATAAAATGCACCTGTGTTCATTGTCCATAACATACACCTGCCCATACTATAACCCCACCGCCACCATGGGCCACTCGATCTACAACATTGACATCAACAAACCACTTACCCACACGACGTCATACACACTGTCTGCCATCTGCCCTGTACAATAAAATCTGGGATTCACCCATGAAGAGGACACCTCTCCAAAGTGCCAGACGCCATTGAATGTGAGCATTTGCCCACTCAATTCGGTTAAGACGATGAACTGCAGACAGATCGAGACCCCGATGATGACAACGAGCATGCAGATGAGCTTCCCTGAGATGGTTTCTGACAGTTTTTGCAGAAATTCTTTGATTATGCAAACCGATTGTTGCAGCAGCTGTCCGGGTGGCTGGTCTCAGGCGATCTTGGAGGTGAAGATGCTGGATGAGGAGGACCTGGGCTGGTGGTTACACGTAGTCTGTGGTTGTGAGGCCACTTGGATATACTGCCAAATTCTTTGAAACTCCTTTGGAGACGGTTTGCGGTAGAGAAGTGAACATTCAATTCACAGCCAACAGCTCTGGTGGACATTCCTGAAGTCAGCATGCCAATAGCACACTCCCTCAAAACTTTCAACATCTGTGGCATTGTGCTGTGTGATAAAACTGCACATTTTAGAGTGGCCTTTTATTGTGGCCAGCCTAAGGCACACCTTTGCAATAATCATGCTGTCTAATCAGCATCTTGATATGCCACACCTGTGAGGTGGATGAATTATCTTGGCAAAGGAGAAGTGCTCATTAACACAGATTTAGACAGATTTATGAACAATATTTGAGAGAAATAGGCCTTTTGTGTACATGTAAAAAGTCTTAGATCTTTGAGTTCAGCTCATATCCGTAAGCCTGGTGGTTGATTACTCCTGCCTGCCTCTGGAAAAAGCTTCTGCAAATAGAGTAGGAATGTTATGAATATTTATCAAAGCAAATCCCTGAGAGGGTGCACCCAGAAGGTGGCGGGGAGCAGATAAATGTTTGGGAAGACTTGTTCAAAGCTCTCCTGAGGCTTAAGGCCTGAAAGGCAGCCTGTGGTGCTGAGGAGCTGTTGCTGCTGGGCCTCAGCATGTGCTTGGCTAAGGACCTGATGGAACCTTGATTTAAAGACATTTGCTGGAGGAAGCTAAGCTGGGGAAGGGCCCATTTTCACTAGAGTGTCATGTATTGTGTATCGTGAGTAGGACCAATTTGCCTAGGACTTTGGGTGTACTATTGCTTTGGGAGTTAGATACCAGAGATTGCTGACTCACAGTCACAAGAATTGTGACTGCTTTTACAAAGTCTCAGATAGACTGGATGTCCCCTCTACTTCTAGCAATATTTTCATCCGAAAATACAATACAAATACAATACAGTACATCTCTTCTGAAATTGTATTCTGTCGTAAGAGAATTTTCGTACTTTAATAACCTCTTTGTTTTCAATATGGAGACATGCAAAAAAAAAAGGGACGATCATTTGTCCAATAATGTCATTGTGTATACTAGGTTTTAGCCTGCGTTTGTTGGTGTGCCCTGAAATTGCTGCCTAGGACTGGCACCCTCTGAATAAGTAAGGG
This sequence comes from Pelophylax lessonae, assembly GCF_965119305.1. Classification (NCBI taxonomy): domain Eukaryota; kingdom Metazoa; phylum Chordata; class Amphibia; order Anura; family Ranidae; genus Pelophylax; species Pelophylax lessonae. The sequence goes on along the minus strand of NC_138771.1, from coordinate 267,290,024 downwards.
AGACCTGGGTTATTTCCAATGACCCCTTCGGAGGGGAGCACTACATATGTTATATATTTAATAGAAGTGGACTTACCATTTAAAGCTTATCTATACCAATAAGCACAAATGTAATTTATTGCAGCTTACTAATTCTTAACCTGTTCCCGCCCAACCGCCGCAGTTATACCGGAGCAGCAGGCAGCCACTCCCAGGCAAATATCCGTACATGTACATCCCGTACGCCGTACATCCCGCCCCCGCTCTTCAGTGTGGGGAAGCCGATGCAGCTGGCAGGTGGCTCAGATTGCCGCCTGACACACACAAACGTTGCCCGCTGAGAGAGAAGAGCGGTCAGCTGTTGTAAACACAGCTGACCGTTCTTCTCCCTGGAATGATCATAGAGCCCATGTGATCATTCTATATAGGATCACATGTCTCTATGGTCATTTCAGAATCCACGTTCCCCCCCACAGTTGAAATCACTCCCCTAGGCTTACATTTAACCCCTTGATCACCCACAATGTTAACCCCTTCCCTGCCAGTGTGATTATTACAGTAACAGTGCACATGTTTAGCACTGATTACTGTAGCATTGTCACTGGTCCCCACAAAAGTGTCAAAAATGTCAGTCAGGGGTCCGATCTGTCCGCCGCAATGTCGCAGTCCCGCAAAAAATCGCAGATCGCCGCCATTAATAGTAAAAAAATAAAAACAATAAAAATGACATAAATCTTTCCCGTAGTTAGTACAATAGGCAATAACTTTTGTGCAAACCAATCAAAATACGTTTATTATGATTTTTTTTTTGCCAAAAATATGTAGCAGAAAACGAATTGGCCTAAAAGGTTAAAAAATGTTGATTTTTACATTTTTTTTTTTTTTGAGAATGTCATATAGCAGAATGTGAAAAATATTGTTTTTTTTTCTAAATTGTCGCTCTTTTTTTGTTTATAGCGCAAAAAATAAAAATCGCAGAGGTGATCAAATACCACCAAAAGAAGCTCTATTTGTGGGGAAAAAAAGACATCAATTTTATTTGGGTAGAGCGTCGTACGACCGCGCAATTGTCCATTAAAAAAACGCAGTGCCGAATCGCGAAATAGGGCCTGGTCAGGAAGGGGGCAAATCCTTCTGGTCTTAAAGTGGTTAATGTGGCTGCATTAGTCTTCTTTTTTAGGCTTGTTTTTATTTATTTCACCTAGTGGTCTGTCCAGTAACTCTTAGTGTTTGACGTGCTTTAAAAGACCGAGCTGTCTAGCAAAAGTGGCAATTAGAGTGTTGAGACAAACCACTTCGCACTGACAGGTATACTTACAAGGATCATTATTATACAGACCTTATATTGTGCCAACAGTTTGCATAGTGCTTCAATGTAAGAGGGAACAAACTGCCCTGCTCATGAGAGCTTAGCATTTATTTATTTACATAATCCCAAAGGTAAAAAATGCTTCTGTAAAGGCTTGAAAAAGTGTTAACTAGAATTTTGGTTTTAATTTGTTAGTCAAGCCCATCTAAATTTGCTGGTGCACTTCCCCCTTCACAGGTTGACAGTGCTGCTGTCCATGGATGGCTGGGTTGCCCTCTATAGAGTGAAGCTATCCCAATAAATGTGTTACTGGCTGGATTACCAGGTCAAAATAAAGATTAAAAATAAAACTAATGTAGCCACCCCATTAAATGATTCTTTAGGTGCAATATTTTACATTTTTTGGTGTGTTTAAAAACACAATAAATAAATTAGGAAAAAAATGAAAGAAAACGTGAAAAAAGTAGAAAGTAATTAGTAGAAAGTAGAAAGTATGAACTAGCTAAAAAGACCAACCTATTGTTCTCCTAAGGAGTTTCATTATCAAAGATATATAATAAAGGTAAGAAGAGATTGATACCAACTCCAGGTATGAGCATAATCAATTCACTGTGTCAGGTATTCAACAACATCCAAAATATACTATCTATTTCAATATAAGTTTAAATTTTTATTCATCACATTGTTAACTCTGATTTTGACTTTCTTGGAAGTGTAAAGCTGGTCATTTCCTCTCTGTTCTGCATGGTGGTTATGAAAACATGAATAATTGATGTACTTTCCCTTTTAGTAGCAGTACTTACTTCCCTGTCAAGAAGTATCATCTATGAGACTTTCACGAATGTATGTGTAGAATTAAGCTAGTAAGATTATAGATGCTAATACTTACCCACTGTATTCTTGTGCAAGTCCACCAAATATGTTGTATAGTATCCTTGGTACACTAGCATTTTGATGAATAGTGGGCATTTATTTTGTTAACTGGGCCAGTACCATATTACATGTGTAGCACTGCCCTTGTGTTAATCGCTGAGTATAAACTTCCCTGGGTCTCCCTCTGATTATCCTGCAGCCAGTTGCTTGGGTATTATTTTTTTTTTTTTACACGGCCAGATGCACACTCATCCACTCGTTATCCAATGGCAAGTTTATGGAATTGTTTTTTTTATTTTTTATTTATTGGTAGAACTTGGATAGGAGAAGGAATTAGTGGAATACTCCAACTTTAACTGGACAGAGAAGGACAACTCTCACTTGGCCTTGCTTGGTTGAACTGAAAAGCAGACCCTCTGCTGAACCATACAGGATTTGTATGGAGGAATAAGCTCTGGCAGCAGACTCCATGAACACTGATTCTTCAGAACACTAACCAGTATCCCCTTTAGCTGGCACCCGTCCACTGACTTTACTAGCTTGAAGGGATGGCCCTCTCCGAACAGTCCCCTAGACGTAGGTCTGTGCTCACAGTAGCCAGGAACAGATCCTTCTAGGTGTATTTCCCTCTTAGTCAGCTCTGCAGGACATCTGGGTTGCAGTTTCTGCGACTCTGGTGCTCAGTTTGACTACCTGAGGCTGCATGGCAGCCTGTACAGAGGAGGGGCAGTGACCCCCCTCCCTCGGGACCCGGCTCTCCAGCCGAAGACCCCGTGCACATGTGCTTTCTTGGTATAAATACAGTCACCCAGCATGCCTTGAGGCACCTTCCTCTGCCAATGGCCAGGGTTGTATCTATACCCATATTAAGAACAAGGATGACCAGCGCTATGGAGTGTGTGATAAAATTAATAAAATAGATTTTCAAGCTAAAATTAATATAAATAGGTGTAAGCTGCCACCAACCAACCCCTATGTTACAAGGGTTAAAATGAGATAAAAAGGAGAGAACGGCTGATAAAGGGCACTACCTATGAATATAATGCTAAAATGGTACTGTGTATATAAAATCACTTAATGTGCATAAAACAGATAGCAGAAATGCAAAGTGGTCAAAAGTGCAACGGTGCCACTAAATGATAGAAACAAGGGGGTTGGATCTCACAATCCCCCAATAAAGTGCTTAGTAAATGGTATACCGTGAACGAAACGGTGTGCAATAAGCAATGAATTAAAACAAGAGTGCACAAGTGATAATGAAAGTTTATTGTAAAAATTATATATACTATATGGTGCGGGTGATAAAATTAGAGTGCAATAAATAAAGGTAAAAAATTTATCAAATAAATATTGAGTGTATATTTCCTTAAAAATATTAAATGGTGAGCAAATCAAATAAATAATTATAGGAAAGGGAGAAGTTCTTTCCTAAAGGTGCTGTGTGCAGTGTCCGTGATAAACCAACAATATTCCAGTGAATGAAAGAATATGTAAGGAAGTGGTTACACCTGTGTGGTCCACTAGGTGTCACACTTCCAATACAACCTGTTGGTATGCGGTATTGGACAGGCTGATTAATCCAGGGGTCCCCTCTGTTCTTAGTGAGCAGATATAGTGGCTGATGATGCTCAATCGGTCTGTGTGCTCAAACAGAAGGAAACCCCCGTGAAATAGTATACAAGGCAATCAGATAGAAGCAGTATAGACTCACTGTATAGGCTGGTCAAGATCAGTTTAGTAGCCGGGAAGCTTCCGTGTTCCACAGCTCAGACTCCGAAACCGGAAGTGACGTTAGACGTTAGACTCCACCCTACGTGTTTCGTCATCGGACGTCTGCTGGAGTTAAAATGCAGGCAATCATTAACAAAAATGCATACTCATCACATGGAAACTTAAATGCTACACAGACATACTCATTAGGTCTATGTTTAGACATATGGCCAACATTGCTGCATCACTGTGAAGCTATATGTACTCACTGCTTGTTTTAGCCCATTAACCACTTTAAGACCGGAAGATTTGACCCCCCTTCTTGACCAGGCTCTATTTTGCGATTCGGCACTGCGTTATTTTAACGGACAATTGCACAGTCGTGCAATGCTGTATCCAAAAAAAAATTACGTCCTTTTTTTCCCCACAAATAGAGCTTTCTTTTGGTGGTATTTGATCACCTGTGCGATTTTTAATTTTTGCGCTATAAACAAAGAAATAGCAAAATTTTGAAAAAAAAAAAAAAAAACTATATTTTTCACATTCTGCTGTATAACATTCCCAAAAAAAAATTTAAAAATCAAAATTTTTTAACATTTTAGGCCAATTTGTTTTCTGCTACATATTTTTGGTAAAAAAAAAAAATCACAATAAGCCCATTTTGATTAGTTTGCGCAAAAGTTATCGCATATACTAACTATGGAAAAGATTTATGTAATTTTTATTAGAAAGAGAAAAAGAAAACTGCTGTGCAAGTCTTAGTTGCTATCACGTACCTGATCAGAAGCCGAGGTGCTGAGAGGGCTTCCCTTGTGGCTAAGTGCAAGGCACCCCTGGAGGTGGAGACAGGGAATGCTGTGCCCAAAGGAACAGGGGTCGCCAGCTGCGGCAAGCTCCGGTGAAGAGGTGACTGCGGTGGTTGTAGACACGTAGTGCGTGCTGAAATGCAGGATGCCTTGAAGGTGACTGGAGAAGGTAGCCAGGCCTGCGACAAGAGCGAGGTCAAGATCAAGCCAAGGGGTCAAACACAGTTCATCAAGCAGTAGAGGAGTCCGTAGGAGCAAGCCGGGGGTCATACACGGGAACAGCAGACTGAAGCAGAGTGGGTAAACAAGCCGATGGTCGGAGCCAGGAGGAGAGACAAGACAGGTGAGACAAGCCGGGTCGGTAACAGGTAATCCAAGTAAACAGGAACAGGAACTCAGGAAACAGGAAGCTGAAGATCATCCAGCAACTAATGGCTGGAGCAGGCTGGTTTAAATAGGCCACTGGGCGTCGCTGCATTAGTGTGGGCGGAAGATCCAGCTCTCTTGTGGGAAGTTCCCTGACAGTGCCCCCCCCCAAAGGGCAGCCTCCGGATGCCCAATTGGGCCTGCTTCTCAGAATGCTTGTTGAAAAATTCTCTAAGAAGTTTGGGGGCATGAACGTTATTTGCAGGCTCCCATGAACTTTCCTCAGGTGAATACCCTTTCCACTTAATCAGGTATTGGACCTGTCTTCCCCTCTTTCGGCAGTCTAGGATGGCCTCTACCTCATACTCAAATTCCTCACCCACCGAGATGGGAGGTGGAGGTGGATCACCCCTTCCTGAGAAAGGGCCAGAAGAGGCAGACTTGAGCAAGGAGATATGAAAAACAGGATGGATCCTGTAGGAATCCGGTAAGGAAAGTTCGAAGGCTACAGGGTTGATTTCCTTCTTGATTTTGAAAGGGCCAATGTACCTTGGACCCAACTTCCGTGATGGGCAGGGTAGTTTGAGGTTTGCCGTGGAGAGCCACACTTCATTCCCCACTTTCAAGGCTGGATTCTCCTTTCTCTTCTTGTCATATGACCTCTTATAATCTTCCTGGTTGTCTGGAGGGTTAGGTAGTTCTCTTGGATAAACGTTAATCTATCCTGAACCGCGGGTACCGTTGCTTCTGGTACAGAGTTGGGTAAAAAAGAGGGGTGAAAGCCGTAATTGGCCCAGAATGGGGATTGGTTGGTGGTAGCATGAATAGAGTTATTGTAAGCAAACTCTGCGCAGGGCAGTAAGGCCACCCAATTATCCTGTGAGAAGGAAGAAAAACAACGAAGGTATTGTTCCAACGTTTGATTTGTTCTCTCCGTTTGGCCATTGCTCTGGGGGTGATAGGCAGAAGATAGGCAAATCTTGATATCCAAAGCCTTGCAGAGGGCCCTCCAGAATCGAGAGGTGAATTGTACCCCCCTGTCCGAGACAATACTGTTTGGTACGCCATGTAGCCTTACAATCTCCTTGATGAAGATATGTGCTGTGTCCATGGTTGAGGGAGTGCCCACCATAGGCAGGAAGTGTGCCATCTTTGATAAGCGGTCTACTACTACCAGGATAGTGGAAAAACCTTCAGAAGGGGGCAGTTCTACAATAAAGTCCATAGACAACATCCTCCAAGGCTGGTCCGGAACAGGCAGAGGTCTTAGCAAGCCCCAAGTCTGCGTGAGACTTCCTTTACTTCGGGTACAGGTCGTACAAGAACTTACATAGTCTTTGCAGTCCTGTCTAAGGTTGGGCCACCAATAGGAACGTTGGATCAGTTCTAATGTCTTGCGGACCCCAAAATGGCCTGCCAGCTGGTGGTCGTGGAACGCTTTAAGAACCTGAACTCTGGCTCCCTCGGGTACAAAAATCTTATCCCCGTGCCACAAAAGACCTTCCTGCCTTCTAAGTGAGGGGATTTCGGACTCAGGGCACCGGGCAGAAACCTGTTTCAGGGTGGCCCTTAGATCAGGCTGGATAAGAAGAAAGTTCTGGGGAGACAGAATGGTGCTGGGGGTGGCAGTATTTGGGGTCTCAGGGAACATTCGTGACAGAGCATCCGCTTTACCATTCTTGGATCCTGGGCGATAGGTGAGGTGAAAATTAAACCTTGAGAAAAACAAGGCCCACCTGGCCTGTCGTGGTCTCAAGCGCTTGGCAGATCTGAGATACTCCAAGTTCTTATGGTCGGTGAATATCATAATTGGGTGCGCTGCACCCTCCAGGAGATATCTCCACTCCTCCAGAGCGACTTTGATGGCCAGCAGTTCCCGATCCCCAACATCATAGTTCCTTTCCGGCTGAGAGAGCTTTCGGGAGAAGAAAGCCACTGGATGCAATAGTGCTTTAGGGCCCAGACGTTGAGATAGGACGGCCCCTGTGGCGACTTCAGATGCATCAACCTCCAGTACGTAGGGCAGGGCGGGGTCGGGATGCTGCAGGACAGGGGCAGAAGTGAATAACGCCTATAATTTATCAAAAGCCTCTTGAGCCTCTTGGGACCACTGGAAGCGGCAGTGTTGGCGGGTTTGCTGGGTAATCGGGGCGATAATGCCAGAAAAGTCCTTGATGAACCTCCGATAGAAATTCGCAAACCCTACGAATCTCTGAATGCCCTTTTTGTCCGTGGGAGCTGGCCACTCCAGGATGGCAGATACCTTCTGGGGGTCCATGGCTACCCCATCAATGGAAATGATCAGACCCAAAAATTGTATAGAAGTCTTTTCAAAGGAACACTTCTCTGCTTTTGCATAGAGTCCGTGTACCCTTAGTGTGGACAGCACTTTCTTGACATGGATTCTATGTAGTTCCAGGGTAGGGGAGAAGACAAGAATGTCGTCCAGGTACACAATCATGAAGTTATCCAGGTATTCTCTAAAGATATTATTCACGAAGTGCTGAAAGGTAGCTGGAGCATTACATAGACCAAAAGGCATAACCAGGTACTCAAAATGCCCAAAACGTGTTCGAAAGGCTGTTTTCCATTCATCGCCCTCGCGAATGCGTACTAGGTTGTAGGCACCGCGCAAGTCCAATTTAGTAAAGACCTGGGCGGTACGGAACCTCTAAAGGAGCTCAGGAACAAGCGGAAGAGGGTACCGGTTTTTAATTGTGATTTTATTGAGCTCTCTGTAATCCACACAGGGTCTGAGGGTATGATCTTTCTTTTCTACAAAGAAAATTCCGGCGCCAGCTGGAGAAGATGAGGGGCGGATGAATCCCTTTTTTAGGTTTTCATCAATGTACTGGCGCAACACCTCAAGCTCAGTCTCTGAAAGTGGAAAAATCCTTCCAAAGGGAATTTCTGCACCAGGTAATAGCTCGATAGGGCAGTCGTAGGGGCGATGAGGTGGTAGTATATCGGCCTTCTTTTTGTCAAAGACGTCCAGGAAATCATGGTAAACTGGAGGAACGTCCTGGCTGGAGTCGGAGACTGGCTGGACGGTCAGGCAACTGGAAGGAGACACAGGTTTGGGCATCAGACAGTGCTGAAGGCAGTAAGGGGACCCAAAGGAGATCTCCCTTCGGATCCAGTCTATCTGCGGGTTGTGTGCCTGCAACCATGGTATCCCCAGAATTATGGGGAACATGGGGGAACATAAAATATCAAACTTCAGGAACTCTTGATGGCCAGAGTCAGTAATGGTAAGAATAGGTACCGTCTCGTGAGTAACAGGCCCGGATCGAGGAGTGGTACCGTCAGCCAACTGGACCTTGAGTTTAAGTTCTTTAGTCTGAATAGGAATCCGGAAGTCCTTAGCAAGGGTTACATCCATGAAGCAACTACTCGCCCCAGAGTCAATTATTGCTGGGAGTCGGACCTCCCCTTTCGCTACCTGTAGGGAGACATGGAGAACAAGATGAGTAAGGGAAGATCCTGGGACTTGCTGATACATGGAGTTGTGTGGGGAAGACTTACTGGGCCTCACAGGGCAGTTGCGGAGAAAGTGTCCGGCCTCCCCACAGTAGAGGCAGAGGTTAGCCCGCCTGCGGCAGAGTCTCTCATCAGAGGTCAGGGCAGAACGAACCATGCCAATTTGCATAGGTTCTCCTTCAGAGGAGGCTGCTGTGGCTGGAATAGGTGCAGGGACAACTGGGACCTTAGGTAGCATCCAGGAAGGCCGGAAGGACTGAACACGTTCAGATCGCCGCTCCCGCAGGCGTCTGTCCAGTTGGATGGCGAGCTGAATGAGGCCCTCCAAACTGGTGGGGCTTTCTACTCGTGCCAGCTCATCTTTGAGGGCCTCAGATAGGCCAAGTCGGTACTGGTGCCTGAGGGCGGCATCGTTCCATTCAGTATCCGCTGACCATTTGCGGAAGTCCACAGTGTAGTCTTCAGCAGGGCGCCTCCCCTGCTGTAAGGTATGGAGAGTGGCCTCTGCAGTGGCCCTGCGTTGTGGGTCATCATATAGTTGGCCCATGGCTTCAAAAAAGGTGTCCAAAGTGTTGATGTCAGGACTTTTTTGTTCCAACAGGTGATGAGCCCAGGACTGCGGTTCATCGGATAGCAGAGAGATGACAAATCCCACTTTAACTGTTTCCAGGGAGAAGGTCCTTGGTTGCAGGGCCAGGTAGAGAGAACAGGCATTCTTAAAAGCCCTGAACTTCCTCCGATCGCCGGAAAAACGCTCTGGAGTGGGCACCCTGGGTTCAGGAGGAGGAGCCATCATCATAGGAGTGGGTGAGTGACGCTCCGGAGTCAGTGAGGCTGATGCAAGACCTGCAGAAGGAGGAGCTGTTGTTGCGGAAGATACTGCCAAGTTCTGTAAACGACCCTCCAACTGGAAGTACCCGTCCTGTAGGTTGGTCACTGCTTGGGTGAGGGCTGCGACTTGCTGGCACAGAGCCTCGAGCTGGGAAGCACCTCTGTCGGCCTCTGACATATTCTGGCTGGATGATACTATCACGTACCTGATCAGAGGCCGAGGTGCTGAGAGGGCTTCCCTTGTGGCTAAGTGCAAGGCACCCCTGGAGGTGGAGACAGGGAATGGTGTGCCCAAAGGAACAGGGGCCGCCAGCTGCGGCAAGCTCCGGTGAAGAGGTGACTGCGGTGGTTGTAGACACGTAGTGCGTGCTGAAATGCAGGATGCCTTGAAGGTGACTGGAGAAGGTAGCCAGGCCTGCGACAAGAGCGAGGTCAAGATCAAGCCAAGGGGTCAAACACAGTTCATCAAGCAGTAGAGGAGTCCGTAGGAGCAAGCCGGGGGTCATACACGGGAACAGCAGACTGAAGCAGAGTGGGTAAACAAGCCGATGGTCGGAGCCAGGAGGAGAAACAAGACAGGTGAGACAAGCCGGGTCGGTAACAGGTAATCCAAGTAAACAGGAACAGGAACTCAGGAAACAGGAAGCTGAAGATCATCCAGCAACTAATGGCTGGAGCAGGCTGCTTTAAATAGGCCACTGGGCGTCGCTGCATTAGTGTGGGCGGAAGATCCAGCTCTCTTGTGGGAAGTTCCCTGACAGTTGCCTAGCAGTAAAATTTTGACGGACTTTAAAGGCACATACCAGGCAGGCAAAAACTCTTTTTTGTTTAAAAAATATTAGGTTTTATTCATTACATATTAAAATATATATCAAAAAAAGAAAGACAAAAAAGACATAATAAACAAATCAGAGACTTGTACATATTAAAATCCAGATTTGTGGGGTCTGGATTCGATATACAGACATAATACACAATTGTTGCAGAGGGTAAATACTGTAAATGGTCTGAAAATGTGCAGTCCGTAGGAATTGACCGGTTAGAAAAAGAATTGACCGGAAAAGAAAGAGAGAGAGGCTAAACCCACCTATTGGGAGGGAGAGAGAAAAGATTCATTCAACCCACCTATTAAAGTATAGTGAGAGACATAATGTCTCTCATTCCTATTATGAATGAGATTATTCTCTAATAGTTACCTATAATTTCACCAAAGATTTTTAACAGGGGAGGACGGCAGTCTGGTGGATCACACACTTGGCAACACTATATTGGTTCAACTGGAAGAGAAATTGCATGTATATATACATACGTGTCTCAATTTGTCACTTTGATAAGTCAAATAGCATTTTTAATTTTTTATTTATTGTTTTATTGTTGTTATTAATTTCATTTAAATATTTACCTTATCTTGGGACATCATTCTATTAACCGAATATTGTAGAGACCATATAAGGCTTTTTGGTGCTTTAATGTGAGGAGAGGCAGGGCATATACGTTTCTGACCCTTTAAATACAGGCTTATCCTTGACTTTCATATATTAGTATATGCTAAAATCAAAGTCAGAATAATAATAGATTATTATCTAAATAGAATTATAGGGCCATGTATTTTTCAATTTTTTGCATACTTACATGTTTCTATGTGTTAGCTAGGGAACTCTGGTTGGTTTGTCGGTAAGAGCTCATGCAAAGAGAATTGCTTGGCCCCAAACAGGGAGAGCAGAGAGGGGAAGAAGCCTCATCCAATAAGTTGGCACTAGAAAGAGGATAGGGTGAATATTACATACCTCGAAGGAGATTGTTTAGAAGGCAAAATGTCTCTTTGTTTCTACTCACTGCACCGTGTGTGTCCGCCAGTCTCCTGACCGTCCTGTGGCTTAGCGTGTCTCTCTAAGTGACCTATATAGTCCTCACCAGCCCGGCCGCTGATCGGCTCAGGTGTTTTCAATGTAAATTGCGGCGCACCGGATGTGCGTCATCTGCTTCCCCTCTGTTCTCTAACGCGCACCGGAAGTGCGTTGTATGTTGATTACCAACGGTATCGTTCGTTGGAACGCATACCCGCCAGAAGGGGAGGGATCGAGTGGGAGCGGCGTCTGCTCACCAGCACCCAATAGGGGTGGGTCATCGCTGCCTTGCCACATCCCTATACAATCTCTCCAATAGATGTACCGCTGTCACTACGGTGATGCACATTTCCCACACAGACGAAGGGGATTTCCACACTTCAGTTTACCTAGAGCTGAGATGAACATGAAGTGCACACATTCTATGAATACATTATCCACATTTTGAAACTTTTTGCCTTGGTATTTTTAAAAATTAGAATAATAATAAAAATATAGATTCACAATATGCATTACAGATATGTTTGGTGCCCAAATATTTTTGGGCAAACAATCGGTGGATATTTAGGACTTATATTGTTTTGACCCACACTTTTGTGTCAAAACAGTTCTAGATGATTGTTCCAAGACTGTTTTATTTCCACCTCAGCTTGCAATTGAGCAAAACAGAGGGTCAAACAAAAAAGCAGGGAAGGGGAAGGGGGGGGCGATAAAGGAACAAATGCAGAAGCCCAAAAGAAAGGGAGATGGAATAAAAGGGAATAGAGATAAATTAATTGTTATACCTAGAAAAACTTGGATTCGGCGTTTTTTTGAAATGAGAATGTTATTTCTGAATTATCTCGTAGTTGTATCACAAAGTAGACCTCAGATATTTTGATTTTTTTAACCATGTGTTTCTTCTTAAGGAAATACATGGTTTCAAGTTAATGTATATATGAGGAAACCAATATATGGGTTTGAAAGATATTTGATACAGAAAAAAAAAAAAGGGGGACAAGATATTTTTGTTCTTTATTTATAATCTTTTATTTTTTATATATATGTATATCTGAGGGGATTTTTTGTATAGTTATAAATGTATCAGCAACTTATTAGAGGAAAGGTTTGAAGCTTAATGCTTCATTGAGACCCCGGACTAGAGGTAGCTCGGAGCATATAGATCCAACGTGCCTCGCGTTGTAATATAATTTTGTCAAATTCTCCCCCTCTGGGGTCCTCTAATATACGTTCTAAAGCTGCGAACTTAACTACTTTTGTGTTGTTTTTATGATATACCCCCAAATGTCTACCGATTGGGGTTGACAGAAGATTATTTTTGCCGTAACCTATATGATCTTTAATTCGGCGCCAGAAGTTCAGTTTCGTCTTCCCTATATAATAGGCACCGCATTCACAAAACATGATGTATACGATGCCTATTGTCTGGCAGTCAACATAATGCTTGATTGTGTGTAATTGGCCATTGGGTAGATATAGGGACTGATTCTCATAGATCCACTCACAAAATTTGCAACTGCCACAGCACCAGGTACCTGTTATGTCTTCACTTGTTTTATCCATTTTGTCGTCAAAATGACTTTAAATGACTTTGTCTCTAATTGATTTTGCTTTTTTGAAAGTTATTTCCGGATAGTCTTTGAGATATTTAGTTAGGATATTGTCATTTTTTAGCAGGTACCAATGTTGCTGTAGGATGTCGCGAATAATGCGATGTTGTCTATGATAAGGGGTGATAATTCGTACGCTATCCTCTTCATTTTTCTCTTTTTTAGAAAAGAGAGTCTCTTTCCTTGTTTTTTGATGTGCTCTATTGTAGGCTTTGCGTAAGGTAGTTGTTGTATACCCTCTGGCCAACAGCCAAATACGCAGTTTGTTTGCTTCTGTGCAGAATTGCTCTTCACTAAAGCATATTCGTCGGATTCGCAAATACTGTGAATATGGTATGCTTTGTACCAATGGTTTAGGGTGAAAGCTCCGTGCATGTAACACAGTATTTCCTGCTGTGGGTTTACGGTAAAGGGTTGTCTCTATTTTTCCTGTATCTGTAATGGATATTGTGATGTATAAGAAAGGTATACATTTGGAATTTTGTTGGGTTGTGAATTTTAAATTATAACTGTTATTGTTTAGTGATCTGAGGAATTTCCGCAGGTCCCCCTCTGGTCCCGACCATAACATAAACACATCGTCTATGTAGCGGAGCCAGAGGAGGACGTGCGGAAAAAAAGGGGCTAGGCCCTCGTCTGAAAAAAGGGTCCGCTCCCACCCCCCCCAGGTACATCTCACGTCCTCACAAAAGCCGAGAAGGAAGTTTTATCCCTCGGACTTACTTTTTGCCCAATTCCAGAGATGAATCTCTTTGAGACTTAAATTTATTCGGAAGAAGACTAACATACAAATACCTGTTCGATGAGGAGAGGAAAAGGAAAAAACAGGATTCATTGTTGAAAGAGAAATGGAAGGATTTCAAAGTGAGGGACTTCAGGGCTCTCAAGGACCTCATGGACCTCCTAGAGGAAAACGAGACCCCTGAACCACCCTCACAAACTAATGACACACAGCCCTCTGTAGCACAAAGACCAAATGTATCCATGCAACCAATACAGGAACCCCCACCTTATAAGGTTAAAAAGAAATCAGACAAGTTTCCCTCACTGCAGACAAACCCTAATATTGCGGCCTTTGTCACACAGGTGACAAAACAAATTGAGGCAATTCAAATACCTAAAAATAGTACAAACAATTTGACACGACAACAAAAAGAGGCCCTATCATCACTGAGCAAAAACGACAAGATCATTGTTAAACCTGCCGATAAGGGAGGAAATGTTGTTGTAATGGACATAGAACAATATAGGGATATGTGCCTTGCGATTTTAAATAATAGAGATTGGTACAAACCTATACCACAGGAAAAAGTGGACACATTACAAAAAGACTTCGTACAACTGTTGTTAAGAGCATACAATAGTGGCTGTATAGACAAGGACACATACCATGCTATCCTTGTAAAAAACCCAAAAATTCCAACTTTCTACGCGTTGCCGAAAACGCACAAAAGTCTTACTATGCCACCAGGTCGACCGATAATATCGGGAATAGGCTCTTATACAGAACCGACAAGTCAATATATAGATCTAATTCTAAGGGAACATGTATCAACCCTACCGTGGCAATCCCCCAGGGCACTACTTTAGTGGCCATAGATATTGAAGCCCTCTATAGTAGCATCCCGCATTCAAGAGGCCTGTCGGTAGTGAGGGACTTCCTGTCTGAACGCCCCTTAAAACAAAAAGGACATGTCAATTTTATCCTGGAGGCCTTGTCCTTCATTTTGACGGGGAACGCCTTCGTCTTTGACCGCTCCCACTACCTCAAGGTGCAGGGGGTGGCGATGGGGACTTCGTGTGCCCCATCGTACACCAACCTGTACCTGGGGGGGTGGGAGCGGACCCTTTTTTCAGACGAGGGCCTAGCCCCTTTTTTTCCACATGTCCTCCTCTGGCTCCGCTACATAGACGATGTGTTTATGTTATGGTTGGGACCAGAGGGGGACCTGCGGAAATTCCTCAGATCACTAAACAATAACAGTTATAATTTAAAATTCACAACCCAACAAAATTCCAAATGTATACCTTTCTTAGACATCACAATATCCATTACAGATACAGGAAAAATAGAGACAACCCTTTACCGTAAACCCACAGCAGGAAATACTGTGTTACATGCACGGAGCTTTCACCCTAAATCATTGGTACAAAGCATACCATATTCACAGTATTTGCGACTCCGACGAATATGCTCTAGTGAAGAGCAATTCTGCACAGAAGCAAACAAACTGCGTATTCGGCTGTTGGCCAGAGGGTATACAACAACTACCTTACGCAAAGCCTACAATAAAGCACATCAAAAAACAAGGGAAGAGACTCTCTTTTCTAAAAAAGAGAAAAATGAAGAGGATAGCGTACGAATTATCACCCCTTATCATAGACAACATCGCATTATTCGCGACATCCTACAGCAACATTGGTACCTGCTAAAAAATGACAATATCCTAACTAAATATCTCAAAGACTATCCGGAAATAACTTTCAAAAAAGCAAAATCAATTAGAGACAAAGTCATTAAAAGTCATTTTGACGACAAAATGGATAAAACAAGTGAAGACATAACAGGTACCTGGTGCTGTGGCAGTTGCAAATTTTGTGAGTGGATCTATGAGAATCAGTCCCTATATCTACCCAATGGCCAATTACACACAATCAAGCATTATGTTGACTGCCAGACAAAAGGGATCGTATACATCATGTTTTGTGAATGCGGTGCCTATTATATAGGGAAGACGAAACGGAACTTCTGGCGCCGAATTAAAGATCATATAGGTTACGGCAAAAATAATCTTCTGTCAACCCCAATCGGTAGACATTTGGGGGTATATCATAAAAACAACACAAAAGTAGTTAAGTTCGCAGCTTTAGAACGTATATTAGAGGACCCCAGAGGGGGAGAATTTGACAAAATTATATTACAACGCTAGGCACGTTGGATCTATATGCTCCGAGCTACCTCTAGTCCGGGTCTCAATGAAGCATTAAGCTTCAAACCTTTCCTCTAATAAGTTGCTGATACATTTATAACTATACAAAAAATCCCCTCAGATATACATATATATAAAAAATAAAAGATTATAAATAAAGAACAAAAATATCTTGTCCCCTTTTTTTTTTTTTCTGTATCAAATATCTTTCAAACCCATATATTGGTTTCCTCATATATACATTAACTTGAAACCATGTATTTCCTTAAGAAGAAACACATGGTTAAAAAATCAAAATATCTGAGGTCTACTTTGTGATACAACTACGAGATAATTCAGAAATAACATTCTCATTTCAAAAAAACGCCGAATCCAAGTTTTTCTAAGTATAACAATTAATTTATCTCTATTCCCTTTTATTCCATCTCCCTTTCTTTTGGGCTTCTGCATTTGTTCCTTTATCGGCCCCCCTTCCCCTTCCCTGCTTTTTTGTTTGACCCTCTGTTTTGCTCAATTGCAAGCTGAGGTGGAAATGAAACAGTCTTGGAACAATCATCTAGAACTGTTTTGACACAAAAGTGTGGGTCAAATCAATATAAGTCCTAAATATCCACCGATTGTTTGCCCAAAAATATTTGGGCACCAAACATATCCGTAATGCATATTGTGAATCTATATTATTATTATTATTCTAATTTTTAAAAATACCAAGGCAAAAAGTTTCAAAATGTGGATAATGTATTCATAGAATGTGTGCACTTCATGTTCATCTCTGCTCTAGGTAAACTGAAGTGTGGAAATCCCCTCCGTCTGTGTGGGAAATGTGCATCACCGTAGTGACAGCGGTACATCTATTGGAGAGATCATATAGGGATGTGGCAAGGCAGCGATGACCCACCCCTATTGGGAGCTGGTGAGCAGACGCCGCTCCCACTCGATCTCTCCCCTTCCGGCGGGTATGCGTTCCAACGAACGATACCGCTGGTAATCAACATACAACGCACTTCTGGTGCGCGTTAGAGAACAGAGGGGAAGCAGATGACGCACATCCGGTGCGCCGCAATTTACATTGAAAACACCTGAGCCGATCAGCGGCCGGGCTGGTGAGGACTATATAGGTCACTTAGAGAGACACGCTAAGCCACAGGATGGTCAGGAGACTGGCGGACACACACGGTGCAGTGAGTAGAAACAAAGAGACATTTTGCCTTCTAAACAATCTCCTTCAAGGTATGTAATATTCACCCTATCCTCTTTCTAGTGCCAACTTATTGGATGAGGCTTCTTCCCCTCTCTGCTCTCCCTGTTTGGGGCCAAGCAATTCTCTTTGCATGAGCTGTTACCGACAAACCAACCGGAGTTCCCTAGCTAACACATAGAAACATGTAAGTATGCAAAAAATTGAAAAATACATGGCCCTATAATTCTTTTTAGATAATAATCTATTATTATTCTGACTTTGATTTTAGCATATACTAATATATGAAAGTCAAGGATAAGCCTGTATTTAAAGGGTCAGAAACGTATATGCCCTGCCTCTCCTCACATTAAAGCACCAAAAAGCCTTATATGGTCTCTACAATATTCGGTTAATAGAATGATGTCCCAAGATAAGGTAAATATTTAAATGAAATTAATAACAACAATAAAACAATAAATAAAAAATTAAAAATGCTATTTGACTTATCAAAGTGACAAATTGAGACACGTATGTATATATACATGCAATTTCTCTTCCAGTTGAACCAATATAGTGTTGCCAAGTGTGTGATCCACCAGACTGCCGTCCTCCCCTGTTAAAAATCTTTGGTGAAATTATAGGTAACTATTAGAGAATAATCTCATTCATAATAGGAATGAGAGACATTATGTCTCTCACTATACTTTAATAGGTGGGTTGAATGAATCTTTTCTCTCTCCCTCCCAATAGGTGGGTTTAGCCTCTCTCTCTTTCTTTTCATCTCCCCCTGATTTTATGATTGACTATTACTGGTCGATTTCTACGGACTGCACATTTTCTTGCATATATGGAGGTGGGTTGACCACACTGAATGTTTGCTAATCATTATGTCAGAGATCTCATGAAGTGAATAATGTTTGTGTACTTTTGACTAATTGATATGTTTTGTTTACTTATTGTTCAAAGAAATATAAATAAACGTCTGAGGTCCAGAAGAAGCTAAGGCGAAACGCGTCGATCTTTTCAGACCATTTACAGTATTTACCCTCTGCAACAATTGTGTATTATGTCTGTATATCGAATCCAGACCCCACAAATCTGGATTTTAATATGTACAAGTCTCTGATTTGTTTATTATGTCTTTTTTGTCATTTTCTTTTTTTGATATATATTTTAATATGTAATTAATAAAACCTAATATTTTTTAAACAAAAAAGAATTTTTGCCTGCCTGGTATGTGCCTTTAAAGTCCGTCAAAATTTTACTGCTAGGCAACTAAGACTTGCACAGCAGTTTTCTTTTTCTTTTTCTTGTCAATTAGGATTATGGCACCAAAGGGATAGCTCAACCCCTCCCCTTTTTTCTCTCTATGTAATTTTTATTGTTTTTTTTTACTAGTAATGGTGGCGATCTGCAATTTTTTGCGGGACTGCGACATTGCGGCGGACAGATCGGACCCCTAACTGACATTTTTGACACTTTTGGGGGGACAAGTGGCATTACTACAGTAATCAGTGCTAAAAATATGCACTGTTACTGTAATAATGACACTCGCAGGGAAGGGGTTAATCCTATGGGTGATCAAAGGGTTAAATGTATGCCTCATGCTTACTGACGTGTGTGTGTGTGGGGGGTTCTGTGACACAGACAGAGATCGCAGGTTCAGCTATGCTGAATCCTGTGATCTCTCCCTGTTTGTCACTCAGCAGATCCGCCTGCTTTGTTTACATAAGCAGGCGGGTCTTCTCACACTTTCCCCGATGATCGGGGAAGGGAGGCAGCGATCGCCACCTCTCCTCCTCCCGCCTGACTCACGCTGTGTCTAATATGGGTGCGCGCGTTGCCGAGACCACTAGGAGTCCATCGATGTAGGTCTACTTCGCTGGACCCAGGGGAGTCGCACTGCCGCAGTAGGATTACTGTGAGCAGTCGGCAAGTGGTTAAATACTGCACCACCATTTCACAATTGCATGCATTACACACCCCAGAAAGTTATGTGAAAGAAATTTTAAATTCTGTTTAAAACTGTATGCTTTGCTTATGTATTGCAGCACTCATATTGTGCACATGGGACTTATAATTTTTGATTATGTATTCATATTATTGTAGACTCTAATAGGAAAATAAACTGCCCAGATAATGTCCCTTGCTACCTTAAAGGTACAGTTGTATTATTAATGTTATACCTGCATATGTGCCAAATATACTGAACAGTTATTTGGAAAGATGCTGAGTGATCTTTTTTGTGTCTGTTCCCTACTGCAGTAGTTATTATTAATTTGCAAACACTGGTCAAATGAGTATGGAGTTGCTGATCTATAAAATTTCCAAGACAATTGGAAGTTCCTCCATCCCAAACTCACTTATGGACCTTGCTTTGTGCAATGGTCCAAATTATTTGATTGGGGGGGGGGATATAGTGTGGGATTGTTTTTCAGGTGTTGGGCTATACCCCTTAGAGCCAGTGAAGGGAACTCTAAAGGCATCAGCATACCAAGACATTTTGGACAATTTAATTCTACCATCTTTGTCGGAACAGTTTGGGGATGGCCCCTTCCTGTTCCAACATGACTGTGCACCAGTGCACAAAGCAAGGTCCAAAAAGACATGGATGAGCGAGTTTGGGATGGAGAGACTTGACTGGCCTGCACAGAGTCCTGTCCTCAACCCGACAAAACACCTTTGGGATGAATTAGAGCGGAGACTGCGAGCCAGGCCTTCTCACCAACATCAGTGCCTGACCACGCAAATGTGCTTCTATTGGTCAAACATTCCCATAGACACACTTCTTAACCTTGTGGACAGCCTTCCCAGGAAGATTTGAAGCTGTTATAGCTGCAAAGGGGGGCCAACTCAATATTGAACCCTACGGACTAAGACTGCCATTAAAGTTCATGTGCGTGTATGTTAGGCATGAATTCTAATACATTCTATATGTGGTCAGAGAAGAAAGACGAGTCAAGCACTATGGCTGCCAGTCTGATCATGGGAACTTGAAAAAAATAGAAATATACAGCAGGATTTGCATATTATAAGGATTATAGAAAATGGGGCACAAGGAATCCCAGGGAAGAAAACAAGAAAAGCAAACCCAAGGGAGTAAGAACTAACAGAAGTAGGGAAATTTTGTTAAGAGTTAAAAGAAAGTAAAAGAATGGTATGTGTATGTTGTGTAAAAAAATGGGAAAAATTGAAGCAATTCATAATCTGAGAGATAATAATGTCTGTAAATGGCCATGCTTTTAGCAGTAGTACCACAAAATCCTTTTAGCAGTAGTACCACAAAATCATTTGCCCTCCTTCTCTCTCCCATAGAAGGGAATATATGGGTTAAAAGATGTAAAACATGAAAGGGAACATGATGTGATTGCAAGTAGTATTCTGATCTATGCATTTCTGAAAGTTATTTTAACTTTATTGTTTTTTCTTTTCTTTTAGAAAGAAATTTAGATGTGTTGGCTTCAATAATATGATGACAAAGAATGTGATCACAGTTATTTTGAATCTGTTTTCCAATCATTGTGAAATAATGTATTTCTATGGGTCATCTTGATTAGGAATGCCAAGTTAAATGTAAGTGTGAAGTCCATGTGTTACTAAATTACTTGAGCTCATTAAACATCCTTTAATAATAAAAGCTGTGCACTTAAAAGAGACATTTTATTTTAGGAGATAAAACATTCTTCTTAAAGGAGATAGTACCTGTGAAAATGAAATTAGGGCGTGAAAAAGAAATCACTCAAGTATTAGTTTGTGACATAGAGTTGACAGATGTATTATTAGAGGTAGCTATATTACAATTTGTTCAGGCAAACTATGGTTCTTAAGAGATAGAATACAATTTATAAGAAAAATATGTAAAGTGGAGTGATTTGGGGTAAAACCAGTTAACATCGGACCAAGATGTAGCCTATATAGATGGGATAAATAGGAATCTTTTCTATAAAAATGATATCTAAAGGTCTGAAAATAACTTACAATATAGTCCATGATTTGAGAGTAACAAAATTATAGATGCGGACACATCTATCGTACCATGTCCACACACCATATTAGGACCACCTGCAACCAGTTATTTCACAGTTCTTGATCTGGCTAATGATTTTTATGTTTCTTTACATCCGGATTGTTGGTACTTTTAGTTTTTACTTTTCAATCCAATCAGTATGTGTGTGTAGCGCTAGAGTGAGTGAATCATAGGTTTTGGTTTCTCTGCCTAAAAGAGAGACAGTTAGGCAAATTTAAGTGCTGTCTGCTTAACAGAGAGCTTTGATTGTTTAGCAGATTCTGCTCAGTGTGCTCTGGTGCTATTTATGCTGTCTTGGAATTTCAAACCGGTCTAGTAGCAATGGAAGGTACTGGACAGTGGGTGGAAACCATGCAAATGAGAGCATGAATATGAACACAGCCCTAGCCAATTAGAAGGGGAGGTGCCCCAAGGCATGCTGGGTGACTGTATTTATATCTTAAGAGCACATGGGCTCTAGTTTTTCCTCTACAGAGAGAGGTGCATGTGGGGAGGGGGCCTTCTGCCCCTCCTCAGTGCAGGCTGCCATGCTGCCTCAGGTGGGCCACCTGAGGGCCTGAAACATTGAATCTGAATCCCAGAGTTCTCCTGAGAGCTGACTGAGGGAGGATGCCAACGGATCCTGTCTGGTATCATGGAGGAAGGTGACCTGCGGCCAGGGCCCTGTGAGTACAGACCACCTAAAGGGATCCTAGAAACTGGTGTTGCTAAATCCCCCTCCTGGTGCTAGAAGTCAGCATACTTGGTGTAAGCTAAAAGGGACACTGGCTAGTCCCCAAGGTCCACTTGATTCCATCTGCTACAAAGGGGCTTGCTTAATTCTGTATAGCCTGCTGCATAGTTCTACTGTCTGCTATACAGTTCTATGGAGAAAGCACTTGTGAATAGTTAAATTGGAGTATCCTACTAAATCCATTCTCCTATCCAAGTTCTCCAAGTAAAACAAAAAACATATCCCCTAGACGAGTGTTTCTCAACTCCAGTCCTCAGGGCACACTAACAGGCCAGATTTTAAGTATTACCTTAGGGAGATGCAGACTAGAATACTGCAATCACTGAGCAGCAAATGAGATCACCTGTGATGCATTTCATTTTTCTTGCAAACCTGGCCTGTTAGTGTGCTTAACTGCCCTAGACTGATTATTGGAGGCAGCAAGCAAAAGAGTGTGTGCACCTGGCTGTGTGAAAATATCCTGTAATTGGCTGTGGATTAATAAGTGGGAGACCTGAACACAAATATTCAAATGGCTCCTGCGGGGGTAGCACTACATGTGGATTCCGCAAGGATGTGCCTCCCCTCTTTCTGAGTACAGTGGTCAATTCAAGAGAATTTTGATCTATGGATGTCTCAGCATGACCATACGGTATTGTTTTAATATATCATGTTGTGACATCAGGAAAATATGTAAGATTGAAAATAAGAGAGCAAGCAAAGAGAAATCATAATATTGCCAGGAAAAGGTTGTGTTTTTAGATCTTACAACTGGAGTTCTTACAGAAGAACATGGTAGGAAAAAAACAAGCCATTGAGATATATTTCCTGCCAGCTGGACCCAGTAATCAAGGGTTCACTGAGCTACATCAGGGCAGTAGCTGCTTAAAAACGAAGTTACAGACATTGGACCATGATTTAACATTAATGTGTTACAAAACCCACAAATCAGTCTGTATATGCAGTAAAGCATGCTTGTTATACTCACTGTGGAACCTAAAGGGGTAAATCATGCGCATTGTGTAAAAAGGCTGTTTGAGCCTGTCTTCTCTGATCCTCCCATTCTTTCACAGTCCCCAATTCATCTTCTAATAGAAGAGAGCATTGGGGGCACTCTGCACATGCTCAATTTGGTGAGTATTGCTAGAGAGCTTTTTTTTTTGGGAAAGTGCATGTGATCAGCACAGGGCCAATCAGCACTGTCCAGAAAGGGGGTCAGGGGGTCCTGCAGCCTCAAGGAACAGTCAGAGTAGAATGAAAACTCCACCTACAAGCTTTAGCAAGTCATAAGAAGTCATAAGACTGCTATATTCTGCTGATGATAAAAGGTATTTAGCAGTTTATATTTACCAAAATAATTGCATTTCCATGTTTTGTGTACTGTGGGAGGACACATATAGTGAATGCAGGGTCCTGGGTTTAGTTATGCTTTAATGGACTCGCAATCAGGAATTAGTGCAAAGAGCCCACACAACGCAAGGTTCAAATAATAAGAATTTGCATTGTTTTTATATACAAATCTAACAATAAAACAGTGTGCAATTGAACCCAGCCACACTATTGCCTGAATTAGAGGAGACTGGGGACAAAGAAGGACCACATGTGTTGAA
Source organism: Pelophylax lessonae (assembly GCF_965119305.1). NCBI lineage: Eukaryota > Metazoa > Chordata > Amphibia > Anura > Ranidae > Pelophylax > Pelophylax lessonae. Next base: position 267,266,754 of record NC_138771.1, on the reverse strand, counting down.
CTGATGATGTAGGAACCAGGTGCTGTAAGCCTAGTACAGAACATATCCTTTGAAGACTCAGATTTTTTTTCTGAATCCCAGTTTTATACTGAGGATGGTAAGACCCATACTGTTTATGTAGATGTCACTCAGGAGGACATTCAGAGTCATTGAATCCTTCTGTCTTAGCTCAAGAAACAGAGCTCAATGCAATGCTTCTTGCTGAGATAGCCATAATAAAAGTTAAAGCGCACACAAGGAACAAAGAGGAGGCCAAGGGAAATCATAAAGCAGACCAGGATACCAAAAATGCTTCATTAAAGCCCCTGACACTTGCAACTCACAGAATCCACCCCTTCGTCTAGCTCAGTAGAGCTGGGATAAATAATTCAACTACAAATACCTCAGAATGAGCAGAACAAGTTGGTCCACCATGGGGGCAACTCCTTATGAATCAGGACTTTGTTAAAATGGTGAGCCTTTATGTCTGCCAGACACTCTTTTCCCCACGATGGCCATCTTGACACGTGGTCTGTGTCATCAGTCAAAAGCAGTTATGGGTACCTCAGTAAATGATCATTGGATAGTGCCAGGGTTTACCACAGTTGCTCCAAATTATATCACTTTTTGTTTTACTTGTAACCCAAAGATGTTACCAAAACCTGATTATCCCTTTCAGAGATAATAAATTGAAATATCAAGATGCCCAAGTCAGGATTTTATGAGTATGTACTTGTCTACTTGTCTGTGTGGACATATTATATTGAATGGCCAGAAGTATGGCAAGTGGCAAATGATAATGAAAAGGCCACAGTAAAAAAGGTTATCAGAAGAAGTTTGTACGTATGAAGTTCCAGAAACTACAGAAACTCACTTCATTATTTTTTATTATTATTTAGTTTTGAGGGCATTGGGGCTGCATTCGTTTTTTTTACAACCTTATTGTCCACACCGTAGTGGAAAAGTAGAAAGACCTAATAGAATTCTGAAAAATAGAGTGACTAACTTGATGTAAGAAACTAGAAAACTGTGGCCTGAATGTTTACTAATATTTTATGTCAGAATAGCCCCCTACGGGAAATACTGATATTTCTCATTTATGAGTTGTTATTTCGCAGTGGGCCATGCTCTTACTTATATTTTTCTCAGCAGCTGAAGGCCTCCACTCAGATTTCACAGAGAGAATTGGGGATCTCACAAGCGCAATCACAAATAAAACATAAGATATAAACATAATCCCATAGTTTATGTAGTATCAACATTGTAACAGTTCCCAATATCAGGATTACACTGCAGTGTGATTATCAAGGTGACAGTCCTTAACCACTTGCTGACTGCCCCACGCAGATTTACTGTGGTGGGGGCGGATCGGCTGTGCACAATCAAGTAGATCTACATGATTATGTGCACGTGGTTTCGGCGGCACGCGACACGCTCTGGCTTTGATTAGAAACAGTGGGAGGCAGACCGCAGGAGGAGCCTGCTCAATCGCCGCCAGCCTCCCGCTATCTTCGGCAAAACTGACAGGAGAGCTGTCTGGAATGCAAACAATGCAAGACAGCTCTCCTGTCAGAGAGGCAGGGAAAGATCATGTGATTCGATGCCAATGTCATTTATACAGTAACAGTGCATATTATTCAGCACTGATCACTGTAATAACGTCACTGGTCCATAAAAATCGCTGATTGCTGCCATTACTAATAAAAAAATTTAAAAAATAAGAAGTCCACAAATCTATCCCGTAGTTTGTAAACGCTATAACTTTTGTGCAAACCAATTATTATACGCTTTTTGGTCTTTTTTTTTTACCAAAAATATGTAGCAGAATACAAATTGGCCTAAGCTGATAAAAAAAAAATAGATTTTTTTTTAATTTTTTTATTGGGAATGTTTTATAGCAGAAAGTAGAAAATATTGTTTTTTCAAAATTGATGCTCTTTTTTTGTTTATAGCACAAAAACGAAACACCACAGCAGTGCTCAAATACCACCAAAAGAAAGCTCTATTTGTGGGGAAAAAGGGACATCAATTGTATTCGGGTACAGTGTTGCATGACCGCGCAATTGTCAGTTAAAGCAATGCAGTGCCGAATCACAAAAAAATGGCCTGATCATTAAGGGGGTAAAATCTTACGGGGCTGAAGTGGTTAAAAAAACATCCAATGTGTTCGGTGCCCACCACCTCCAGATAAAATGCCTGCTCACCTCCAAGGTATGACCCCACCACAGAGTTACAAAGGCCTCAGTGAACTACACCCAGGATGGTACTGGAACACTTCTTATTTGGAATCCCTGAATCACACTACTCCACTTCTAGAATCTCAATCATATGTATATCATACCTGGTATTGGAATTCTTCAGCTCCTCCTTGTTCTCTTCCTCTGACTGTAATCCTTCAGCAGTCATTGCCTTGGTTATTTGGCAAATGGTTATATTGTTAATTATTGGCATATACATTTAAGTGGTTGTTTGTGCTGATTATATTTCACATACACGCAATACAATGTATTTTCACATAGAGTTGACAAAACTTGAAGAAGTCCTGGATCCATGGCAGACATGCGAAAATTTTATTTAGGCGCGTTAATGGTAGGGGATAAATTTATATATATATTGTGACAGGAAGTCAGGTAAATCTGTGGATGTTGTCACAGACAGGAGATACATGTCTGCTTGGTTTAGACAATTCACCAATTACTATAGGGTGTCGGCTGCAGAGGTAGCCAGCAGGAAGTTGAAAAACCTTCAGCTATTCAGAATGAGGAAATTAAGGCCTCTATAATTTGTCCAGAGGAAGTCTATTGATTGCTGCCTCCTGACGCTGTGTGGGTAGAGGAGGACAGTCAGATGTGTGCCTCCTGACGCTGTGTGAGCATGGGAGAGGAAATGCCTCCTGAAGCGATGTGCACTGAGGAGGGTAAAAAGTGTGAAGACTACTCAAGGTGAGGTCTTGGATTGTTTCTATGTGAAGAGAAACCAATGGACATTTTCTATGTGAGGAGAAAATGAATTAAGACTGAAGACTTCTCAAGGTGAGAAAAATTGGATTGTTTTCTATGTGAAGAGAAAAACAAAGGGATGTTTTCTATGTGAAGAGAAAAGGAACATTTTCTGGGTGAGGAGAAAATAAATGGACTATTGATGGTCTGCTGTAGGATCAGCCATGTCTGCCCAACAGTAGGTTGGGGACAGACTCCTTAGGTAGGTTCCTGTGTGTGAGAAGGTAGCCGCCCACAGTGGCAAGGATTTATTTTATTTTATGTTTATTTTGAAGTATGCTATTTTTGATGCTTGCACTTGTGTGAAGAAAATTGCAAGAATAAAACCATACACTGTTGTTTGCAACCACTTCTCGGCTATCTCCCTCTCTAACTAACCCCCCCAAGGGGTCATCCACACCCGCCACCGAGCTAATCCCTCACAATATATATATATATATATATATATATATATGTGTATATATATATATATATACAATATGTGTAAATATATATATATTAGGGATCTACCGATCATCGGCAACACCAATATATCGAGGGCCGATATGCACTTTCCCTGATATATCGGAAACGGCCCCGGAAGTTACCGATATTGCCGATATTGTGCGTGGAGTACACATGACGTCATTCTCCGGCACGCTGCACACGTTCTGCCTTCTAAGATCGCCTCCCACGCCTCGAACAGCCTTGTGTGCTGCCAGCTGCAGTCGGGTCACGGTGCAGGCCAGCTAGCCACCCACAGGCCCTGGCCTCAGCCACCCAACACAGGGTGTCAGCCAGCCACCCACCACAGGGTGCCAGTCAGCCAGCCACAGCAGGGTGCCAGCCGCCAGCCATAGCAGGGTGCCAGCCATCGACACACAAAAGGGTTCCAGCAAGCCAGCCACCCACAGAGTGACACCAAGCCAGCCACCCACCACAGTGTTCCAGCATGCCAGCCACCCACAACAGGCCAGGGTGAGTGACACCAAGCCAGCCACCCACAACAGGGTGACCCAAGCCAGCCACCCACAACAGAGTGACACCAAGCCAGCCACCCACCAAACAGTGTTCCAGCAAGCCAGACACCCACAACAGGGTGACACCAAGCCAGCCACCCACCACAGTGTTCCAGCAAGCCAGACACCCACAACAGGGTGACACCAAGCCAGCCACCCATCACAGTGTTCCAGCAAGCAAGCCACCCACAACAGGGTGACACCAAGCCAGCCACCCACCACAGTGTTCCAGCAAGCCAGCCACCCACAACGGGGTGACACCAAGCCATCCACCCACCACAGTGTTCCAGCAAGCCAGCCACCCACAACAGGGTGACAACAAGACAGCCATCCACCACAGGTTGACACCAAGCCAGCCACCCACCACAGTGTTCCAGCAATCCAGCCACCCACAGCAGGGTGACACCAAGCCAGCCAGCCACCCACCACAGTGTTCCAGCAAGCCAGCCACCAACAACAGGGTGACACCAAGCCAGCCAACCACCACAGTGTTTCAGCAAGCCAGCTACACACAACAGGGTGACACCAAGCCAGCCACCCACAACAGGCTGCCAGCAAGCCACCCATACTGACAGGCGTCAGCCACCAACCCACAACAGAGTGTCAGTCAGCCACCCACACTGCCAGGCGTCAGCCACTGACCCACAACAGGGTGCCAGCCAGTCACCCACACTGCCAGGCCTCAGCCACCGACCCACAACAGGGTGCCAGCCAGCCACCCACAATGCCAGGCCTCAGCCACAAACCCACAACAGGGTGACAGCAGCCAGCCACCCCACAACAGGGTGACAGCAAGCCACCCACAGCAGGGCAGGGTGCCAGCAGCCAGCCAGCCATTTTTTTAACCTTATTGTGTCTCTTTTAAATAGAGGTGGATGAAGACAGAAAAAGTAAAAGTGTGGTCTGGGACTATTTCTCATCTCAACCATCTTCAGGAGAAGCAGCAGTGTGTAAGACATGCACAAACAATATAAGCATGGGATCAGTAACTGCAAAAAACAAAAATACGTCAAATCTTTGGGACAAGCTAAGTTCATCATATTGAATTATATCATGCAGCACAGAAAAAACAAAATGAATATCAATGTGATTTTGAAATACCTCCTCCACTATCCCAGGCAACAATAACAGATATGTTTCGGAAAAAATACTGTCTAGATTCAGATGGAAGATCCCAACTGCTGGACAGAATAATTACAGAGATGATGGTCACTGATAACCAGCCATTTACAATGGTGTCTGACTCAGAATTTAAGCGGTTGATGTCCATACTGAGGAGTGAGAAGTATTATCGAACAGAAATGCTGGGAAAGATTCACCAAAAGGTCAGAAAGTAAAGGCTATGCTGCAACCAGAGAATGCTTGAAACTCACTCTCATTCACGACTGACTGCTGGTCAGGACAAACAGAGTCACTAATGATTCTTACATGCCACTTCATTGACAGTGGATGGACAAAAAGGCAATTGGTGTTGAATACAAAAGTGATGAACGGATCCCACACTGAGAAATGTTTCTAGGCATGCTTGAAGACTGGGGAATCAACAAAGACCGAGTGATGCTTGTGCTCCTTCGAGACAGCGGAGCAAACATGCGGAAAGGAATGAGGCTTGCTGATATGTCATCCCTCAGTGTCATGGCACACAACACCCTCCACCTTTCAAATGATGGTCTGTCAAGCCAAAGAGCTTTGATTGATATACAAAGTATGTTTTGAGAAGCATGAAGAGAATAAAAATGTTGTGCTGGCAAGTCTTTTGAATCCTTCATACAAGAACCATGCTTTCTCTTCTGATGATGTATTGGCCAAGGCAAAACAATGGCTGACAGAAGATATTCAACAGGAGGTGCAGGAGGTTCCTGCCAAAAAGACAAGTCCAGAACAGCATTTTTATAATCTGATAGAACCGCATGCTGCAAAAACAGAAAAATGTCCAAAAAGACGACAACGAACAGAAGAGAATCTTCTTCATCGTGGTCAAATTGATCATTACATTTTCAGTGTTTTATTGGGACCTCATGCGGAGGATTCTTCTGAATCTACAATAATAAGCCTGAATGACGAATTTCATCTCTATTTGAAGCAACCAGTAATTGACAGAAGAAGTGGTGATCCTCTTCAGTGGTGGAAAGAAAATGAGGAACGCTACAAAATACTTGCTTCCCATGCTAGAAGATACCTCTCTCTCTCTGCTCCTCTGTCCTCCTCTTCTCCTGTACCAAGTGAGCATGTTAATGAAGTGGTAGCATTATATGAAAAAAACAGAAGCCGTTTAACAGGTTAACATGTACATGCTGAAATGTTTTGCTTGGTCATTACCCCGGCGAGCGGAAGGGGACGTCCCCCCGCTCCCCCTGCGTTCCGCAGCTTTGCCCGGGTCACCCGTCCCACCGTCCTCCGGCTGAATGGAGTCCCGATCAAAGCCGGAAGCGGCTGCGTTTGGGTCTCCGATGATGTAACCCGGAGGCGTCATCCATGATGTCACGTCCGGGTTACTCTGCTGCTAAAGGCGGCAAATTAAAAAAAAAAACAGTGCATTCAAAAATGCCGTTTGCGGCGTTTTGAAAACATGGAAGTGTAGTGGAGGGGTCTAGGGTCTTCTAGACCCTCGATCCCTCCATAAAGAGTACCTGTCACTGCATATTGCTGTCACAAGGGATGTTTACATTGCTTGTGACAGCAATAAAAGTGATCAGATTTTAGTTTTTTTTGAAAACCTGTGATAAAGTTAAAAAAAAATTTAGCCGCCCCCCCCTTTGCCGTTAGCTCCCGCATGAAAGAAAACGCATATGGAAGTCGAGCCGGGAATGAAATCGCTGTTCAAACCACACATGTGAGGTATCGCCGGGATCGCCAGAGAGTGAGCAATAATTTAAAAAAGATCTACACTCTGAAGGCCCGTACACACGTACCGATCGTCGGCATACAAACGTCGGTGGACGAAGGATCTGCCGATTGTACGCGTGTTAGTATGGTGCCTCCGACAGATGTCTGCGCACAATCCGCGGACAAAAGTCTTTCGTGCAAACATGAAAATATTTGTATGCCGACACCAGAACGGACGATTGTTCGCCTGTCAGTACACAATTCGGCCGACAGACCGCAGATTTGCAAGACTGGGCATGCTCAGAAAATAGAAAACACAGGGAAAGTTAACCATTACATGACATCACTTCTGCAGTCGGCGGACAAAATTCTTGTGCTGTCCTTGTGCTGTCTTTGCACTTTTCAGCAGACACCGACATCCCGGGGAGAAAAGAGGAACATTTGTAAGCCGACCATCGGTACGTGTGTACGGGGCTTAACTCTAAACTGGTAACCGTTAAAAAATGTTAAAGCGTCGCCTATTGAGATTTCTATTGACCGTAGTTGTCGCCTTTCCATGGGTGTGCGCAATTTTAAACAGTAACATGTTGGGTATCTATTTACTCGGCGTGACATCATCTTTCACAATATACAAAAAAAATGGACTAACTTTACTGTTTAGTTTTTTTTAAATGCAGTGAAATGTGATTTTTCGTAATTTTTCCAAAAAAATTGTGTTTTAAAGACCGCTGCGCAAATACCGCGTGACAAAAAATATTGCAATGACCGCCATTTTATTCTCCAGAGTCTTTGCTAAAAATATATATATAATGTTTGGGGGTTCTAAGTAGTTTTCTAGGAAAAATTACTGATTTTAACGTAAACAAAAAGTGTCCGAAATAGGCCTGGGGCTTAAGTGGTTAACTGGGAGTATTGAATAGTGTAGTAATACTAGTGTCCACTCCAATCCACTGTCTAGCCTTTGTCTAGCTTTTTTTCTAGCAGTTTTGCACTGACTGCAGTAGTGATTAAAAATCATTGCAGTGAGTGCACTACTGCAGCATTAGTAGTCCACTGACTCTGGTCCAATCCACTGTCTAGCTTTTGTCTAGCTTTTTTCTACCAGTTTTGCACTGACTGCAGTAAATCACTGGAGTGAGTGCACTACTGCAGCAGTAGCCCACTGACTCCAGTCCAATCCACTGTCTAGCTTTTGTCTAGCTTTTTTTTCTAGCAGTTTTGCACTGACTGCAGTAGTTGCAGTGAGTGCACTACTGCAGCAGTAGTCCACTGACTCCAGTCCAAACCACTGTTTAGCTGTTGTCTATCTTTTGTCTAGCAGTTTTGCACCGACTGCAGTAAATCACTGCAGTGAGTGCACTACTGCAGCAGTAGTCCACTGACTCCAGTCCAATCCACTGTCTAGCTTTTGTATAGCTTTTTTTCTAGCAGTTTTGCACTGATTTAAGTAGTTGCAGTGAGTGCACTACTGCAGCAGTAGTCCACTGACTCCAGTCCAATCCACTGTCTAGCTGTTGTCTAGCTTTTGTCTAGCAGTTTTGCACCGACTGCAGTAAATCACTGCAGTGAGTGCACTACTGCAGCAGTAGTCCACTGACTCCAGTCCAATCTACTGTCTAGCTTTTGTCTAGCTTTTTTTCTAGCAGTTTTGCAATGACTGCAGTAAATCATTGCAGTGAGTGCACTACCGCAGCAGTAGTCCACTGACTCCAATCCAATCCACTGTCTAGCTGTTTTCTATCTTTTGTCTAGCAGTTTTGCACCGACTGCAGTAAATTACTGCAGTGAGTGCACTACTGCAGCAGTAGTCCACTGACTCCAGTCCAATCCACTGTCTAGATTTTGTCTAGCTTTTTTTCTAGCAGTTTTGCACTGACTGCAGTAGTTGCAGTGAGTGCACTACTGCAGCAGTAGTCCACTGACTCCAGACCAATCCACTGTCTAGCTGTTGTCTAGCTTTTCTCTAGCAGTTTTGCACCAAATGCAGTAAATCACTGCAGTGAGTGCACTACTGCAGCAGTAGTCCACTGACTCCAGTCCAATTCGCTGTCTAGCTTTTGTCTAGCCTTTTTTCTAGCAGTTTTGCACTGACTACAGCAGTTGCAGTGAGTGCACTACTGCAGCAGTAGTCCACTGACTCCAGTCCAATTCACTGTCTAGCTGTTGTCTAGCTTTTTTTCTAGTAGTTTTTCACTGACTGCAGTATCGCAGTGAGTGCACTACTGCAGCAGTAGTCCACTGACTCCAGTCCAATCCACTGCCTAGCTGTTGTCTAGCTTTTGCCTAGCAGTTTTGCACTGACTGCAGTAGTGGCAGTAAGTGCACTACTGCAGCAGTAGTCCACTGACTCCAGTCTAATCCACTGTCTAGCTGTCGTCTAGCTATTTTTCTAGCAGTTTTGCACTGACTGCAGTAAATCATTGCAGTGAGTGCACTTCTGCAGCAGTAGTCCACTGACTGCAGTCCAATCCACTGTCTAGCTGTTGTCTAGCTATGTTTCTAGCAGTTTTGCACTGACTGCAGTAAATCATTGCAGTGAATGCACTACTTCAGCAGTAGTCCACTGACTCCAGTCCAATCCACTGTCTAGCTTTTGTCTAGCATTTTTTTTACTGCTGTAGTTGCAGTGAGTGCACTGAGTGCACTACTGCAACAGTAGTCCACTGATTCCTGTCCAATCCACTGTCTAGCTGTTGTCTAGCTTTTTTCTAGCAGTTTTGCACTGACTGCAGTAGTGATTTAAAATATAAGAGAAAAATATAATGCTGACTTTGAATTGCATCTGTTGAAATGAAATAGACCTTTTTGGGCCATCGGGTCGGGGTCTTTGGAGAACTAATTCTTGTGTGCTAGATCCTTTGGGCCATCGGGCCGGGATCTGTTGTGGATTACAAATGGCTGTGTGGGACTGCATTCCCCAGTCTGTACAGAAGAAGAAATTTCTGCCAAGTTTGTGAGTGGTCAAGAACTTTGGTGTGGGGTGCCCTGCTGGACCCCTGTGATGTTTCCCTGACTCAGCAGGACTGTGGGTCATGATAGACTGTGACCTGCCCTGTTTCCTCACTGAAGTGCTCAAAGAGACAGCAGAAGGCGCTGTGTTTCACTTCAAACAAAAGGACTCTGTCTAGACAGTCAGTGTTAGGGGACAAGCTCCTTCAAGTTAAAAGAGGACCCCGGCTTGTCAAGACACTGGATGGCAGAGGCAGTCAGGGAGAGAGTGGAAAGGTCGTTCTTGTATTTTTTTGAAGGAGGGTCTTTCCATTCAACTGTTCAGCTAGTTAAATATGTGATGTGATTTCTATTTGATGGGATTGACTAACTTTTGCTTCCTTTCTCTATACAGGTGGGACCACCTTAGAGTTAGACAGCCAGAATATTTGTATTTTATTTTTCCTTGTTGTTCTCCACCAGGTGAGTTTATTTGGTATGGGGTGCATCCGTTTTCATGCACCTTAAACTGTGTATATACATGTATAGCAGATTGTAAAGATATATTTTTCCACGCTAATTTATTCTGTAAATTTGTTCTTCCCTTTTTCCCCTTTTCCAGGTTTGTGGGATACTCCTGATTTTTGGCAAAAGTTTTGATAGGAGGCGGCTGCCTCAGAGTCACAGGGACCTGACTCATTTGGTGTGGGGTGAGTGTAGCACTCTACAGGTAGGTGCTAGGTAAAGATATAGTGGGCCCTGTCTGCTTAACATCAGGGCTGTGATTTGTTAGGTAGGGTGTCAGGGCTTCCAGATGTGCCTGCTGAAGGGAGAAGTATACCCACTGGCTCCTGTGAGAGGCTTCTCATAGGGCAGTGTGGGAAGCCCAATCAGTGGACACATCCCAGCTTGTAACTATCCCAGAAGGCAGATTAGGCTGCAAAGGATTCTGGGAGTGGGTATAAGTTTGGGGGAAGTGCGTGATAGGGTGTCTTTGGTGGGAGCAGAGTCCCAGGAAGGAGAGTGTGGCTGTCTCTCCTCCTGTCTGAGGATGGTGGATGTCTCGGGGTGTCGCCTGAGTGTGCAGAGTGTGTTGAGTGAGCTGAGGGGATCCGGTGTGCTGAGAGAGCCTGTGGAGAGGGAGAGGGGTCCAGTCCCAGGAAAGCCTAAACAGGTCGTGAGTACTCCAGATTGCCCCTGGGGGTCTGCCTGAAGTTAGAGGGGACCACTCCGGAAGAGGTTCTGGGATCCAGTGCCAGCTAGTTATAAAGGGGGTACCTAGGTTGAGGACCCTGAAGCTACAGAGGGGGTACATAGTCAGTGGACCCTGAAGAGTTCAAGTGAAAGGAGGGCGCCTGCGGTTGGGCCCTGAATTGTACAGAGTGTGCCAGTTGCGAGTACAGCTATACAGAGTTCTATTTCATACTACCTCAAGCTAGCCAAAGCAGGGGGACATTATTCAGTGACTTCCACAGCACAACAGTGCCAGGAGTTCTACAGTTCTCAGTCTTGGATCTTCTGAACTCATAGTCGAGGATTGAGCACTTTCTTGTTCTACAGGCTATATGCAGTGTTAGTGAGCGTTGGCTGGCGCCGGCTGGCATCAAGGAAGTGCCAACGGCATTTTTCAAGAGCAAAGTCCCACATGTAATTAGTTCAAGCCTCAAGGAGTATCCCATGCATTCCCTTATCCCATCCCCTTTAAACCAAATAAAAACCACAAACAAAGATGCCGGAGTTGTCGCTGCTTCAGTTGCCACACCCAGGGTCACAGCTCACATGGGCTGGAGAGAGTACTGGTACTGATGGCAGACCCACATCAGGCCACAGGCCTGGAAACCTTGCTACACCATTAGTTTGAGATCCGAGGCAGTGGAAAAGTGATCTGTGATCCAGCAAACCGGGCAAGTAACTGGATACCCTTAAGCTCCTTCAGTCAGGTATTTCCCGTTTGAAATTACATATGAGTACCTATGTTTTCCACACATTTATAGATACTGAGCAGTACACTCATGTACATTTCCATTTTCCAGCAACAGCATTGGGGCCGTCCCACTCCTACTTACCTGGGGGGGACGCAGGACCCTCCCCCTCTGCTTTCCCTGGACAAACATCCCACCGAACTGCCACTCATTTACAACCATACTAAGGTACTCTATAACGCAGCCGCAACTTGGCTGTTTTGTTTAACCTTTACAAACCGATACTTACCTAGATAAATATGTATTCCAGAAAACTACTCTTATGTTTGAAACACATACCTCGTAATTGGAGTCTTCCTCTTAACACTCCCCGACTACGATCTGGCATACCCCACCAGGTATACTCTATCATATTCCATTACACACTCTAACCATAAAATAAGGGCTGCATACCATGCTAACATCGAGAAACATACTTTTAAACCCTCCCCACATATGCCAACAGAGACGCCAATGCGGCCCCTTACCTGGCATCCCCGCTGAAGCCCATTGAGGAGAGACATCATCTGGCAGTACTAGAATCAAAGAAAACAAAAAAGGGCACACCGACCTAGCGCATTATCCTCAGTAGAAGGCTTTATTTATGTAACAATAAAAAATGGCTACTCCCAGACATAGATGGAAGTAAATCATATCAAGCTAGATTGCTCAAATGTCCGGGTGTAGTCCATACAATCGTTCATAACCGATGAGATGACAGCTGACGCGTTTCGAGGCCTAGCCTCTTCCTCAGAGCCACCATTCCTCAGAGCCAACTTCCATCTACGTCTGTGAGTAGCCATTTTTTATTGTTACATAAATAAAGCCTTCTACTGAGGATAATGCGCTGGGTCGGTGCGCCCTTTTTTGTTTTCTTTGATTCTAGTACCGGTGGACTACCCCAGTCCGATATGGGCAGCAAGACCTAAGCCATCTGAGAAGCCAGTTGTGAGTCCCGTGAGGAGTGTGGTCGAGGGGTTTGGATACCAAGCACAGGAGGAGGGTGGTCACACCCTATTGTTTTTTGGATCATCTGGCAGTACCCCTTGGTGCACCGACAACAATCTTCACAGCAGATCCGCCTATACCCCTTTTGATTTTATCTGCTGCGACTCTCTTGTCGCACTCCTAATTTTCAATTGGTATGCACTTTATGATTACCTATATTTGTATTGACTGACTACTATGCTATATCCCATGAAGGAATATTACGTATATACGTCACAACCTATGTAACTAACATGATACCATTTATTACATTATCCAGGAAATCAATACTCTCCATATCCAGACCCCTGAAGAAAGGCTTATCCACCTGAAATGCGTCGGGTTGGAGGATTTCCTCAAATCAACATATACCCCACAGTATATGTATTACTTTCATTTCATTATGGTTTTACACCCACACATTGTAACCCTGTACATATTGTAAAATTGTATATTATTAGATCCTCTTTTTGATCTATTTTATTTGTATTACCCAATAAATTATTTCATTTTACTTTTCATGGAAATGTGATTGCCGTTAAAGTCCCACCCCCAGGGGGAACACTCTTTCTATTTGTTATATTTATTTAATATACAAGATTTGTCACATATTAATCATGGTACACATTTTATTTATTTTATTAATTAAGATTGCACATCATCGATTGTCATATTTATTTACAGTTTAAATCATATTGATTATTGATTATTTATTTTCATATATTTAAGATTCATTAGTGCACATATTTATTAGTGAATATTTATTGAACATCTAAGAGTTTACTATGAGATCACTAAACGTATTTACCGTCCTTGAAGCGCAGTACTTACCCCCCCCCCCAACCAGTGTAATATTTACCAATCAATAGTTGTACTGGTTGTTAATTTGCTTTCTTTAGGCTTTATTCCCTTTTTTTCACCTGCTGATCTGGAGAGTAACCCACCCCCTGTATCAGTGTCCTAGGGACTTTTGTAGGTCTTCTTCAACATCCTCCACCCGGGTGGGCAGGTGGTGAAGGTCAGATTGTAGGGTTTTAATCTCATTACAGCAGGCCTCTTTGACCTCCAGTATCAGTAGCTTAAAGTCATCTTTGGTAGATAGTTTTTCATGCCAGGAGATGATTTCATCAGCAATAAGGATAGAAGGGATCCTGGGAAGGGGACGAGGGGGCAACTGCCTCCATTGGGGATTCCCACGGATCACACCAGGCCCTTTGATCATCCAACTGTAGAGGGCTCAGGGGCTTAGATGGAGGGGCCCCAGGGTCCACGACAGGCAGGTTCACTGACCCAGAGGTTTCCATAGGTGGAATTTTAGAACTGGAGTCCTTTAAATGTTGCTCCTTCTGATGCTTTGGGCAGGTAGGGGCTGAGGATGATGTCATATGGCGCTTTTCCACTGCATGGTACGGCTCGGTTTGGCGCTTTTCCACTGCATGGTACCGCATGGTACGTGTTCGAACGGTTCGGTACAGTTTGGTACAGCGGCTCTTTTCCACTACATGGTACGGCTCGCTTAAACAGTCGCTTAAACACCTCGTTGGGGTTCCAAGCGGGCCGTACCTATACCATATCCCACAATTCTTTGCATGCAGCCTTGATTGTTTGTCACTACTAGCCACTGATATGTCAGAGAATCGTAATCCCACCCACTTACTACTTTAGTGGAAAAGCAAACCAAGCTGAGTAGAGCCTATACAGTGCTGAAACGTGCAGACTCGTACCACGCAGTGGAAAAGCAAACTTAGCCGAGCTGGGCCAAGCAGTGCCGAGTGGAGCCGAGTCAGTACTTGCAATGGAAAAGTGCCAATAGTAACGCAGAGAGTAGACCACAGCCAGGGCAGGGATTGAGAGTAGTGTGGGGAGGAGATAGCCCCCAGTGTTGAAAGGCTGGTGGTGTGCCTTGCATTGACAGCATGTCACATTGGGGACCCATGGCTGGCAGGGGGATGGTGACTGGCTCACCTGGGGTTCTGGTGTCACTCCAAAGGCCTCCCGGCAGAGTGGTACGGCCTGCTCCATGTGGGTTGTAGATCGCGGCTGGAGGGAGGAGAGCGGAGCCTGAGAGGAAGGGAGAGACCGGAGCATACTACAGTATGATGCCTCACTGAGACGTTCTCTCTCTGGTACCAACGGAGCCGCTGGCTTCTTCCCCGAGGTGGGGGGGGTGGGGGAATCCTGGGAGGAGCGCTGCGGCCCCATGTGGGCGGCCTCTCGCAGCGGAGGCCCAGTGAGGTGCTCGAAAAAGCTGTGTATCGGCAGACCAGCCACGCCCCTTTCTGGACCTCAATTCTAAGATGGTTGGGACCAGCTATATTCTGCTTTTTGGCTAAGCCATCGGCATCAATGACCTAAACCAAGTAATGTAAACTCTACCTTTTAGTGGGTTCTGCGTGGTAATACTGTGTATGCTAAATCAACTTAGCTAAAAAGTTAAGCATAGTCCACTAAAGCAGTTCAGAGCTTGCCTAAAAAGCCAAAAGTTTTTACTGACAACCAACCAACACATTAAAGTAGATGAAATGTTTTAAATTGCACTAACATAATTTGATGGCCCACAGTAAAAGCATGATCTAATTTTTACTAGAAGTTCTTGAAATGCAGTTTTAGCAGGCAAGTTTTATTTTTCATCTTAAGATGCACAAAAGCTTAATTTTAATGTTTGTAAGTCTGGGTTCACACTAGTGCGAACTGGATGCGGGTTTTCCCCGCATCCAATTTGCATGACAGAAGAGTGTGTCCAGCTCTCAATGGGGCCGGTTCACACATCTCTGTGGCTGCTGTAGAGCAGATTGCACAGAGGTCCTGTGCATCTTTGGCTCCGTTGAAACGGAGAACAGGGACGCACCGAACCCCTGCTGTGAGCTGTATTCGTATTAAGTGTGAACCCAGCCTAAACCCTAATAAGGAAATTCACAAAATGAATTTATCATCTGCCAATAACTTTTGGGTATCTTTATCTAATAGTAATCCATATAGTAACTCTTATGTACCCTTATTTAAGTCTGAAAATGACCTGGTGATCCTGGCAGTTTCCTTGCCTGGAAGCAGATCCATGCTGGTGCAGTCACTTAGTTTCCCTCAGGACCTAATCACAGTTACAGGTTGCCTCATGATCAACCAGGTGGATATACCCCCTGCTCATTTTGTATGACAGTGGCTCCTAGAAGGAGCCTTCCTGACAAGATTGGCAGCCTGTAGTAGTGTTGGTTACATTGTGGAAGGCTTTACTAGCAGACATGGAAGGAAGTTCCCCCATGCCGTTGACAGCCCTTAGGCCTATGTGATCACGTGACTGCAATAAAGGTAGCTTTTACAGGAAATGCACGTTTGTATTTACATATTTATAGCAATTCTACTTCATGGGAGATTAGGAATGTTTTACAAGTTGTGTGGTATGATTTAAAATAAGTGACTTCACATAAGCTTTGGTATATAAATTTTCTACTGTGGAGCCAAGAAAATGAACCTACTTCTGTGAAGTTTTGGTTCTTGGAAACTGAAGCAAAGTGATCATCTTCTATTCAAGTGAACCACAAATAAAATGATGATGAATACACGAGAAATAGAAGTTTTTAAATATGAAACGGGAAATCTGTGATTATGATTTGTATTCAGCAAAGTATATAAAAATCCTTGTTCCGGTTGAATTGAAATAGTTTTCAAATGTATTCTGGAAGAAAGCATTTGCTATTTTCACTGCCCAAACAGTAAGAAGAAATGCTTGATGGATCAAATCCGTTGAAGTAAATGAAAACACATTATTTTTTTTAAACTGTCTTTATACTCTACATTCTGCCCCTCAGATACTGCTACAGTTCTAAAATTATCCAGTAAATTATCACTGAGAAACAAAGGAACCAGAAGCAGAAAATGAGTTTTATGTCAGGCATTGAGGCTTCTAATACTAAAATAGCACATTTATAGATAATACTTTTTAAATAGGGTTGAAGGGTGATTTTTTCCATTATACTAAGATGTGTCAAATATTTTCAAATATTATGATTTATTAAATTAGTTAGTACATTAACCTTTTACTGTCTCTGATATATAAAAAATGTATGGGTCATTTGTGTGACTAAAAGGTATGTAAACCCCATTTCACCACAGGGTCATAAGAAAAGATCAGACCTGTTAAAAAGTGGGAATAGTGCGCATGCGCGCGGGCACGAGCACGGACATGTTCTAGTTGTGCTCCGCACATCTCCGAGGAAATCCAGCTAACTTCAGCGGCGGGAGTCCAGGTGGCGGCTCGGTTCTCTCCCCGGAGGATCGTGAGGTGGTCATGCGGCGGGGATCGGCTGGTTTGCCCAGAAAAAGGCCATACAAGCGCGGCAATCAGCGGGAAGGTCTGCGGCCTATCTCATCTGGGAAGACGCCCTCCCCCAAAATGGCGCCGGGCAAGCAGAAGGCTCAGAGCGGTCGGGACGCGGCCCCGGAGCAACCTCGGCCTCCCACTCCGGCTTCACCGCATCTGCCTGCAGATTCCCCTTCCAGGGATGATATGAGGGATCCCTTCTCTTCCCAGACTTCAGGAGCGTCCGGGGGGTCTCCGAGTGCCGGGGTGAGTTATCAGCAGCCCTCCCCCACCCCTTCATACTGCAGGCCTGATATGTCCGGCTCCCCGGCCTCCTCGATGGACCGGAATATGGCTGAAATGGCGGACTCTCTATTTAGCCAGCCTAGCCCCACGGGTGATGCTCAGGCGCCCCCCCCAGCCCCCTATTCGGGTGATGCGGTGCTGTTAGCAAGATTTTCCACAATGCTCCAGCAGGAACTGTCTAAGGCATGCTCCATTATTACAACTGACATCAAGAAGGATCTCCAGGGATTTGGGATGAGACTGGACACTGTTGAGAAAAAGGTGGATGGCTCACTGCTCAGAGTTAATCAGAATACTAAATTAGTGTCTGAGCTTCATGACCGGTTGGAGGAAGCTTACTCCAAGATTGAGGACTTGGAAAACCGGTCGCGTCGTTACAATGTGCGCATACGGGGCCTTCCTGAATCACACCAGGACCTGGAAGCGGCAGTTCGGGATCTCATGAAAGATCTGATTCCAGATATTTCTCCACATCAAATGGAAGTGGACAGGGTACATAGGGCTCTAACTGCGCCACGGCAGGATGGTCTCCCCCGGGACATAATTTTGAAACCGCACTATTATAACATCAAAGAGAGAATGATGTCAGCGGCCAGGAACCGCCGAGACCTCACACTGCTTGGGTCCCCTATACAATTGTATACGGATTTGGCCCCATCGACGGTGCAGAAGCGCCGCACGCTCAAGCCCCTGCTCCAATGTTTACTGGACAATAACATCAAATATCGGTGGTCCTTCCCCTTTCGGCTGTCTTTTACCTATAATGGCAAGAATCACTTCTTCACCAACTTCCATGCAGGAGAAGATCTATTGCTAAAGCTGGGCATCTTGACCAGGGAGCCGCGCTCTCCACGTTCATCAACAGCGGCCGGACCGGATCATCCGTTGTCCCCGGTGTGGTCACATCGGGGCCCTCCTCCCGCTGGACAGCGAGGGGGCAAGGGGGGACGCAAGACCTGAACTGTCGATAAACCTATTTTTGCTCGCTCAGGCTCTCCATTTTTTCCAGCCAAGTACTTGTTTACCTGTTGTTCCCTCCCTGTCAATCCTGGCCGGCGCAGCTGTTGCTGTGTCGGTTGGGTGAGGTTGGGAACGGTTCATTTAATGCGGATAGTTCTTTTATTGCAAGTTTAACTGGTTTTCCCCCATCCTCCTCCATCTTTCTTTTGTTACGTTTGTTTTTATTTTTTATTTTCTATTGCTTTTTAAAGTATGGTGGCTGGTCGCGGATCCGACGTTCCAGGATCCTGTAGGAGGAGGCGACCGGTTCACCTACCATAGTTCTTAGGATGGGGGCCTGGGGTGGCCGGGAGGAAGTACACCCCGGGTCTTCCCCGCCCTCATTGGCGTCTCGGATTGTTACCCGGGATGTTACCGTGTGCCACTCCTGTGAACTTGCCCCCCTCTCCCGATGGGGGCAATCTCACGACACGTACCCCAGGTTTGGGAACTGGGGGAAAGTAATTCCCAAAGGTTTTTGTATTTGTATATGTATTACATTAGTGCCTTTACGGCATGGGGGATGATTCCTCCTGTCCTCTTATGCTTTCTCTCTAACTTTTCTTTTTCCTTTCTCTCCTCTTGGACCCAGGCTCTGCGAACTTACCCCGCACTGCTGCCCCCGGACTCCCCGGGCGGAGGGATTTATAGCCTAGCTGAGTCAGGCCGTTGTCCACAGCGATCAGGTAAGAGTGCACTGCCAAACCACCATGTCACCCTCAGGTTCCTCTAGATTTACACTGATAACACATAATGTGCAGGGCTTTAACTCTCCACTGAAGCGCACCAAGGCTTTCCTCCAATATAAGCGCCAGAAGGCGGATATCTTACTATTGCAGGAAACGCACTTTTCCAAAACATCAGCACCCAGATATCTTTCGACACATTATCCTCAATTTTATCTATCCTCGGGCCAGGAAAAGAAGCGGGGTGTGGCTATATGTTTTTCGAGAAGGGTCCACTTTACTCCGGTTACAGTGGTCCGAGACAAGGAGGGCAGGTACCTCATGGTTGTGGGCCTTGTTCAGGATCAGTTGGTCTCCTTGGTCTCCTATTATACCCCTAACACGGGTCAGGTAGGGTTTTTTCAGGATATGCTGAGGACATTGCTTCCCAAAGCGCAGGGCAGGGTGATCCTAGGGGGAGATAGTAACCTCCCGCTCGAGAACATGCTGGACAAATCCGTCCAAGGCGTGCCCAGATATAAGCATGTACCGAAGAACGGCTCAAGGTTGGCCCGACTTCTTCATGACTGGGATCTCCTAGATTTGTGGAGGGAACATAATCCGACTCAGAGAGACTACACGCATTTTTCCCATGTCCACGGCATCTATTCTCGCATAGACCACGTGTTCGCCAGCTCCGCTCTGGCCTCATGTGTATGCTCAGCGCAGATTTTGGCATCCTCCTGGTCCGATCATTCCCCGGTTTTAGTACAGTTTTCGGCCCTGTGGTCTTCCCCAGGCCCCTCTCCTTGGCGACTCAATGCAGCTTTACTGAACGATCCTGGGGTCCTGGGGGAGATCGAAAGGGATATCAAACAATTTTTCCTAGAAAATAGACCGGGTGATACTTCCTCTACCGTCGTGTGGGCGGCCCATAAAGCTACCATACGCGGTAAACTGATTCAATTGGCAGCCAAACTAAAACGTAACAGGGAGAGTACAATAAGGGAACAGGAGCAGGCTCTGCGCGCACTACTCCTTGAACAACGGACACGCCCCCTCGTTGATATCCGTCATAAAATTGATGCGGCTAGATTGGAGCTTAATTTGACACTCACGACCCAGGCGGAAAAATACATTAGATGGTCCCGACATAGATACTACACTATGGGTGACAAACCTTCCACTCTGTTGGCTAGGAGGCTGGCCCCTCGCCCCTTCTCAGCGGCCCTGCCTAGATTGCGGCTGCGGACGGGGGCGCTCTCTCGCAATCCAACCCTGATTGCGTCCGAATTTACTAGATTTTACACTAAACTCTACAGGGCACCACCGTCGTATAACCGGGGTTTGGCCGATTCTTTTTTTGCCGACCTGCGGCTGCCCATGCTGACGCAGTCTCATGTCGACCTTATGAACGGTCGGATTACAGAGGCGGAGGTTCTCCAGGCGATCAAGGGCTTACATCCCTCCAAGGCCCCCGGGCCGGACGGATATTCCGGGGTGTATTATCGCAAATTTCAGGAAGTTCTGACGCCGCATCTTTGCGCCTTTTTTAATGCTCTACGCAATGGGGAATCCCTCCCGCCCCATGAGAACACGGCTTATATTCATGTCTTGCCCAAACCGGACAAGGATCATAGCATATGCGACAATTATCGTCCGATCTCATTGATTAACTCTGATTTAAAAATTTTGGCGAAAATTATGGCCACTAGGCTTGGCTCCTTTTTGGCTCAATATATACATCCCGATCAAGCTGGGTTTGTCCCTGGTCGACAGACTTCGGATCAGACTAGACGGGTTGTAGACATCATCACAGCTATTCAATCAGATTGGGACGGAGGGGGTAATCGTAGAGGCATGCTCCTCTCCCTAGATATTCATAAAGCTTTTGACTCCCTGTCGTGGGAATACCTTTTCGACGTGTTGACCAGATTTGGATTCGGCGCTCCCTTTCTCACGTTGCTGCGGACCCTATATAGTACACCCAGGGCGGTTCTTAGGCTGAAGGGCTTCTCCTCGGACTCTATCCCTATCTGTAGAGGTACCCGACAGGGCTGCCCCTTGTCCCCTCTCCTTTTTGTCCTAGCACTGGAACCTTTAGCCATTAAAATTCGTGCTTCACCGGACGTGCGGGGGGTGGTGTGCGGGGGCGTCGAACACAAGTGCGCCCTTTTTGCGGACGATATTTTAGCCATTGTCTCCTCGCCCGTCACGACTTTACCCAACTTATTTGCGCTATTGGATGCGTTTGCGCTTGTATCAGGATTGCATGTAAGCCAAACGAAATCCCAGGCACTAAACATCTCCCTGGAGGGTCGCACTGTGGACACTCTTAGGAAATCTTTCAAATTTGCATGGTGCACGGACTCTATGCCCTACTTAGGCATTAATTTAACCCCATCCTTGTCTACACTCTACACAAAGAATTATCCTCCTCTGTTTACACGCCTGAAGGGTGACATGGATAAATGGTTGATTCAGCCCCCTTCGTGGTTTGGCAGACTATACTCCATCAAGATGAATGTCCTTCCGAGGGTGTTATATCTGTTCCGCACTCTGCCAGTCGCGCTAAGGCGGTCTGACCTGCTCAAGTTTCAGGGTCACGTCCTTTCCTTTATCTGGGGGAACAAGAGGCCTAGGGTGAACAAGAGGACGCTGTACACCCCTAAAGTCAGAGGTGGTCTGGGGGTACCGGATCTGCTGAACTATTATTATGCTGCACAGTTATCCCAGTTGGTGAGATTCCACTCGGAGGGGGCCCGGATGCCCTGGATGGAATTGGAGGCTAGCTCGGTTCTGGGCCTGGCAGTCTCCCATGCAATGTGGTTATCGCCTAGGGATCGTCCCCCCATCCTGTGCCCAGCCTTGTCTCATTCTATGGCCATTTGGGATCGTTTGACCAGAACACATGGCTTTAGGTCCCCACATACCCCATTGGCCACTATTCTTAACAACAGCGGGTTCCCCCCGGGTCTCTCCCCCAGATCTTTTCAGTGGTGGACGAACAAGGGGCTGCTTCGCATAGCGGACTTTTGTGATCATAGGGGTATCCTCAAACGTCAGCAGCTGATAGAAAAACATGCCCTGCCTGACACTGAGTATTATAGATATGCACAGATTGATCATTACCTGCGATCCCTGTCTCGCCTGTCCGATCTGACTACCATGACCTCCATGGAATTTTTGTGCCGCAAATACGATAAATTACGGGGGTATATTTCCATGATTTATAATATGCTTATGGACTCGCCCCTGAAGCTTCCATACATGGAACGATGGGAGGCGGATGTCGGGGAGGTTGTGGAGTTGGCGGACTGGCACGACATGGCTCGAGAGGCTTCCAGGTCTCTAGTTAACACTTCAATCATCGAGGCCAACTACAAAGTGCTCCTGCGCTGGTACATGGTACCTGTCAGGATAGCATCCTTTGTGCCAGGAGCATCCTCGCGGTGTTTCCGGGGGTGTGGCCAAGAGGGTACGATGTTTCATGTTTGGTGGCAATGCCCGAAGGCCCGACGCTTTTGGATTAGAGTGTACAATTTCATCTACACCCTCACGCAAATAAACCTACTCAAGTCTCCTCAGCAGGCACTATTGGGCAAAAAGGTGGATACAGCCAATAGAGCGCAGAGGCGGCTCATAACGTTCATATTTACTGCAGCAAAAATAACAATAGCGAGATCCTGGAAGTCTCCTACGATACCATTTGAGCTGCTTAGGCACAAACTGAATTGGATTATGGTTAATGAGCGCCTGACGGCTCAACTGGAGGACAAATTGCGTGTGTTTGACAGGGTATGGGGATCGTGGATTAACTACCTCACTGGGGGTACCTGATGGACTCGGGAAGGTCTGGGGGTGGGGTGCGGGGGCGGGGTCGGGTCCAATCTTACAAATCTTTTCTCTTCTCTCTTTTCCCTTTTCTCTTCTTTTCTTGTGGCTCTATTGTTCTTTCTCTTTCTCTCTTTCTACGATTTGTCTCAGTTTACGATATGGGGTTAACAGTGGTACTGTATTCTAAGGGCTTAGTACCCCATGTCCCCAGCCCAGGCTGGGGCAAAGTTCTGTGGGATCACGATCTAGCCACTTATCCTGTGTAGTACGCACAGTGTGATTAAATGCTCGGGGTGGTTGGCCCTGTTTACCCTCGGTGAAGGTCCCTCTAGATACCTTGAGGCTCCTGTTTTTTGTGTTTTGAGGTGCTAGCCCTTGCCACGTTATAGTTTTGACCTTTTATAGAAGTATTATCTAATGTTTGCTATGGTTATACCACTGTTTACGTTTATTATGCACTGATTTTTTATTATGTGTGTATATCTTGCACTATTTTTGTGAAAACTTTCAATAAAAATCATTGAAACTAAAAAGTGGGAATAATACTTTTCTGGTGGCCTGTGTCTTTAAACATCACTGCCTAACTGTTTTCCACACACTTCCAGGTGTGTGAATACCTGCTTCCACCATCATACGCAATGGTTTGTCACACCACTACAGGTTGTATAAGTCAGTAAGATGAACCATGTCATGCGGCAAGGAGAACAGGTATTTGACCCATCTGACTGGTCAAATACATGCATTGTCTGAAGACCAGTGGTAGCATGGAGCAATGTGCTTCATTATCTGCAGTGGAGGGCAGTGGAGACATCAGAGGTCTAATAAACATTGATGTCTCAATAAAGATAACCAGTTATTACAGTGTCACATAGGGAGCTATTGTCCACCTCCATGTGATAGCAATAAAGTTAAGTGTAAAAATAAGTTAAATAATAAAGTTATGTAGCACTACCCCCAAAGGAGCAGCTAGTTAAGATGGGTCCTCTGTTGTTGACCTCAACCTTCTCAAACACCTCAGCCCCTCTAAAACACCAGGCTCAGTATACAAATAAACACACTTTAACAGAAAAATAACTGTGTCATGTACCTTGGTTGGAGGAAAAGTTGACAAGAGGGCTTCCCTTGCAGCATTCCCTGAATGTGGTGACAAAGGTAAAAGGCTCAAAGAAACATGGGTGCTGGTAGCTTGATAGCAGGTGACTGCCCTGGTCAGAGACATAGCCAAGGTGAACCGGGGTCATACACCGTGAGACAGCAGTGTAGTCGGGGCAGTTCGGAGTTGGTACCAGGGAAGCAGGCAGAGCAAGGTCGAGTAGCAAGCCAAGGTCAACACCGGGAGATCTGGCAGAGAGGAAAGCCAAGGTCAGAATCCAGAATCCACAGAGCAAGGTCTTAAACAAGCTGGGTCAGCAATAGAAGATCATCAAGTAGAAGCAGGAACACTGGAACATGGAACAGGGGAAGCTGAAGAACATCCAGCAGGGTCTGCTTTAAATAAGCCATTTGGCGCCAATGTGTAAAGGCGCGTGCATGGATGCGTGCTTGTGCACAGAAATGCGCCTACAGAAATGCGCCTGGACATTAGCCTGACCTCATCTGTGTGCTGGTACATGTGCACAAGCATTAGCTGCTTGAAAATTAACAATAGCTGCAGAAGAATTAGCATTTTAATTACTGAAGTTTGTTACTGTTTCATGGATACATGCAATTTTAAAGGGGTTGTAAAGGCTAAAGATTTTTCTACTTAAATGCATTCTAAACATTTAGGTAAAAAACCTTTTAAAGGCAGATCCCCCCCTTTTTTAAAGCCCGTGGTGTGTGAAACACACTCAAAAGACTTAACACCCGGTGCATAAAAAAGTGCACACACGTAAACGTGGACACACAAAAAGTGCACAAGGCGTACACACATGGCCCTCCTCCGAAGAGGAAGGGCCCTGACCCTGATCCCCCGGGGCGCGAAGCTCCTGACAGGGACTGAGGTACTCACTTAGGTCCACCCAGCCGAAACCAGGCAGACCCCATTCTTCAGGGGGACTGCCGAAACAGCCCACCCCGAGTACTAGGTAGGGCTCCCCCGAAGGGAGACCCCATGGGAGAGGGCGAACTTAGCCAAAAGGCCATATCCACCCCCTCCCAAGACTTACAGGGCAGGCCCGAGGACCTACGACATCAAAGTCATGCAAAGTGCTCAACCAAAAAAAGGGACAAACGTGACACACAACAAAGAAAAACAGAGTGGGGAAAAGGGAAGTGGAGAAGTGCAGGGTAGTGCCAAAGTGCAAAACCTTGGCAGGCCCCCCGGCCAGGAATAAAAAATTCCTCTGGTGTTGGCCAAAAGGCCCACCCCAAGAGGCAGGTGCTTGAAAAAGTGTGATGGTGCAGTGACCAAGGTGCCACAAAAACTCAGGTGAGCTGCCCCTCACCAGTGAGATTGAGGCACCCCTGGGCTGCCACCCCAGGGGCACATACACCACAGGCTTTTTTGGTCTCAGCCCCCGGCCAGACCTCGTGTAGCCCTATCCCATCAGGAGGCATCAGAATTTTAGACAGCTTAGGGAGAACCTGCCTTCAACTGGGGACAAGCCTTTTGCAAGGCCAGATTCAACCCAGGAGGAAAGGTTCCCCCACCACCATCCGCCATTCCTTACCAATCCCATCCAGGAGCAGTACGAACCGTGGTCGCCCGGCTTTCCCACTCCCTTCAAACTGACAGGGGCGGACCCATTCAAATCAGGAAGGCATTGGAACCATCCGGCTTTCTCTGGTTTGGCCTACTCCGGTCCTCCAGTTACGCCCAGAGCGCCCCGGTTAACTTCGGCCACCACCGATACTAACCTTCAGGTTCCATTCCAACACTGATAAGAACAGATACTACACTTGATCTTAGCCAAAAGGCCGAGAAGCGATCCCCCCCTGCCCCACTAAATACTTACCTGAGCCCAATCTCGGTTCAGAGCTGTGCATGAGAGCAGCGGCGCTGCTCTTTCTCCCTCCTCACTGGACTCAGTGAGAGGAGCAGGAGCCATTATTCCACCGCTGTCAATGAAATCCAGTGAGAAGGGAGCAAGGGCGAGGCCAAGCTGCACTATGTGTGTCGATAGATGCAGCTTGCTAGGGGGGTACTTGAAGTGGGGAGGAGCCACGAGCACTGGAGGGGGACCCCAGAAGAGGAGGATTGGGGCTGTTGTGCAAAGCCCTTGCACAGAGCAGGTAAGAATAACATTTTTTTTGAAAATTGATCATTGAACCTTTAATATCACTTTAAAGAGGTTGTAAACCTCAGAATTAAAAAAAAAAAAAAAAAACACCTGAAAGACAAACACGTAATGAGCTAGTATGCATCTCATACTAGCTCATTATGAAATACTTACCTTAGAATGAATCCCCGCAGTGCCACCCGCTCACCTCTCTCATGGGTGACATGTTCGGTCGCCCTTCTTCCGGGTTTGCGGCATCCGGCCATCTGATTGGCTGGAGCCGCGATGACGTCACTCCCACGCATGTCCGTGGGAGCCGACGTTCAAGGCACAGGGCTCTGAAGGAATGGCACGAGTGGCCGTTCCTTCAGAGTGCATGCGCCAGTGATGTCCCTGGCTGCATGCAAAGTAAATATCTCCTAAACAGTGCATGTTTAGGAGATATTTACAGTACCTATAGGTGAGCCTTATCATAGGATTACCTATAGGTACAAAAGTTGCAGAGGAGGGTTTACGTCCTCTTTAAGGCTTGACTTGTTTGACATCCATTTACTCTTTACAACCTCCTCATTTATATTTTACCACAAACTAGGTAATATATTGTGTTTTTTTACACTAAAATGAAAGTGTATTCTTTACTGAACATTTTCATTAAATTCTTGAGTGTCTTTGCTTTCAGAAAATATATAATGTATGGTGGTGGGGGTTAGCAAAGTGGTTAAATAATTTGTACTTATAAAATAATAACAAAATGTGCATAAACAAAACAAGTGGGTTGTTGTAGATAGGGGATCTCCTGAATGGAAATGAACCTTATCCCCTTCAACTATTTAAAACTATTCTGAAAATTCCTCCTAGTAAAATGTTTTGCTATCGTTATGTCTTTCTTGACAGCTAAATCGAAACAGTCCGTTATAACTAAAAATAAAGGAAAAGTGCATTGTTGCTGCTGCTACTACTACTCTACTACGCTACTGAAGAATCCCAATGAGTGGGCGAAACGCATATAGGAGGGAGGGGCCTAGCAGGTGATTGCACAAATCTCAGTGGCTGCGTGACGAGTGGTGAGCAGACAAATGTGAATGTGATTACAAGCACTTTTGATTTTACATTTTGAAAGAGTTTTTATATGGGGGTGTGACGGTACTCACTGTCACTTGGAGTGAAAGACAGATACTTAATGGTTTGGATTGCTTCAAATGGGTTCTGTGTTTATAATTATGATAATGTGTATTGAATTTCAATGTCAGAGACAGGCTCTCCCTATTGTTTGTGTATTGAGATGTGATGTGGATTGTGTTAAGCCTATCTGTCCCATTGTTAAATGTTATTGAACTCACATATTGTTTCTGTCCAGATGGCTAGATAGTTAGTTCAGGTTAATTCTATTTCTGTATACAATTTCATCTGCATATGATAATGTAATCAGGCAACCCCTGACCTAAGTGTGATAATCTGATCAGGAGGGGGAGGTCCATTCTGTATATAAATTCTGTGTGACTGTTCAATAAACAGAAGATTCCAGTACAAGCTAAGTTGTCGGCTAGCTTTGTATGGGGGCGGCTGGAAAATCTGATCTCTATGTTCACGATGGGGAGGAAGCCGTATACTGATGGAAGTCCATAAGTACAGTGTGGGTCGCGGTTCTGTTACATTGGTGGCAAGCGGCAGGATGCTTCCTGCAGTCTGGGACATCCAAACCTCTACCGGGATCCAAGGTCCGGATAGCAGAAGAGGAGAGGTACAGATATCAGCCGCCGTGGAAGAGGAATTCGGAAGGAGGTTGCGAGAGATGAGAATAGAGCACAGGGGACCAGTGTCAGAGAAGGTCCTGCTAGGATGGCATGATGTAATCCGCTGGGAACTCTGGAAGGAAGTGCTAGCCTGTGATCAGCGACACCAGGGAAAAATTCTCCCCTCCTTCCACGAAAGGTACTGGTCGCAGTACGAAGTTCAAAGGTTGGTGTTTTTGGGGAGACAACCGCACAAGGAATGGAAAGCGGAGTTAAGCAGGCTGGTCCAGGTGCACAGGATGAGCTTGGTTGGAGGAATGCGTCTGTCCAGCCATTGGATAAAGGTATGGGAGAAGAGGAAGCCATCTTCATTCCCCAACCACGGATCTAAGATTTAATTGACTTTCCATCGGAGGATGATATGGATGATAAATCACCCGCCAAAGTGTTAGCACTGGGCTCAAGTGCCACCAGCCCATGCCCTGGACTTTCAGCAATTCCAGAGGCTGGGGATTTAATAGACTTCTTTGCTGAGGAGGAACATCCCAGTAAGCCTACGGCAGAACAGTGGGCATTCAGGCATAGCGCTGCTGACCTCTGCCTGCAACAATTGGTGACCCAAGAAGATGTGTGCAAGGCCACTGAATTTACAGTTTACTTTCCTGTAAAACAGCTGGCATCAGGGCCTAACATCACTGAGCTCTGTCCAACACCAACAGCAGCTTCAGCCTTCCTGAGAGAAGAGGCAGCTGACCTTTCTTCTACACCACTGACAGGGACATTGGATTTCCTGCAAGCAGAATCTGTGGAGTTACAAGAAACTTCTCCAGCTGAAGCGCTGACAACTGAACAGAGGGTCCAAGACCTCTGCCCCACACCTGTGGCAGTTCCAGAGGCCCAGGGTGAGAAGGTGGTGATCACTCCCAACAGCAGCTACACAGTTCGGAGAAGAAGGTGGTCATCCTTCCTCCCCAGCGAGAGATCCACATTCTTGGAGCGGAGGAAGCCAGTCTCCCTCCCCAACAGTTAGCTGGAGCGGATTATGTGGAGTCCCCAGCAGAAGTGCTGGCAACAGGGCAGAGTGCTACCAACCTCTGCCCAGCACCCGCAACAGCTACAGAGTTCCAGGAATCTGGGGAAATCAGCCCGTCGCCCCAGCGACAAGCTGATAAAGTGAAGCTTCTACACCCAGCTGAAGCGCTGGCAGCCGGACAGAGAGTCAACAACCTCTGCCCCACACCTGTGGCTGTTCCCGGAGGCCCAGGGTGAGAAGGGAGAAGAGGTTGTTGTCCTCCCTCCCCAACAGTCAGTCAGAGCGGAGGAAACTGTCTTCCCTCCCCAGCCGCCAGGATCTGTGCATCTGGGAGACAGTCCCAAAGAAAGGTTGTCCCAACCACCAGATGAGGGTAAGGAAGATGGAGCAGCTGACTCCCCTTCCCAGCAGCAGGCAGTGCCCCAGAAGGATGACACCAAACCAGCAGAAGAGCTGGCAACAGAGCAGAATGTGGCTGGCCTCTGCCCTCAATTTACAAAAGATGGAGTTCCTGTGGTAGTGGATGGGACTGTGGTCTTCACCTTTACATCCCAGGGATGCTGGGCAGTCTGCCCAGGTCCCCAACAGCATGAGGGAGTGAGCCCAGCCACCCTGTCTTCTTTACAGTGGCTGAAAGGACTCCGGGGAGAAGAGCCAAACCACTCGTTTCCCCCACAGCTGGTATGTTCTACGAGAGAGGCAGAGGTTGGCTGGGTGAGTAATGCTCCGTTTGGGACAATTTGCTTGGGGTACTGTGTGGGTACAGACATTGGGGGACTGAAACTACAGACTATCTTCAAAGTCAACCCGTTTGGGGTCCCCTCCTGTGTTAGTCTCCTTCCGAAAGGGGAGAGATGTGACAGGAGTCATTTTGGTTTGGGGGTCCGTGGAACACAGCTTACCTTAGAGAGGCTGGGAAATACCTCTCTCAGCCCCCTAGGCCCCTCTTATGTCTAAATCACCCTGTGTCTATTAGGGACACAGGGTGACCAAGAAACCCAGTCTGGCCTGCCCAAACCAGATTTCCACAGACTGATTGGCTATGAGAGTTCCATGGCCCTGCCGGGACAAACTTACAAAATATATGGAACTTTGTCAAGGAAGCTGCCATGATGGATTGACTCTTTGGGACTTGTTACCCAACTAACTCAGGTACAGACCGATTGGACGTCTGGTACCTGGTTAGTCTACCTTTGGGGGGAAGATATGTGACGGTACTCACCGTCACTGGGAGTGAAAGACAGATACTTAATGGTTTGGATTGCTTCAAATGGGTTCTATGTTCACAATTATGATAATGTGAATTGAACTTCAATGTCAGAGACAAGCTCTTCCTATTGTTTGTGTATTGAGATGTGATGTGGATTGTGTTAAGCCTTTCTGTCCCATTGTTAAATGTTAATGAACTCACATATTGTTTCTGTCCAGATGGCTAGATAGTTAGTTCAGGTTAATTCTATTTCTGTATACATGTGTATTGGGGGGAATACTGCGCTTCAGGGATATTATACGTAATCAATAAAGTCACTAGTTTTTATATATAGTGTGCTTACTAAAAAGCTTATAAATAAAACCATCAATCCTTCACAGTAATCTTCAATATTATCCTAAAAAAAAGTATTTTCATAGTATGTATCGCTCAATAAATATAGAAAGACATGATAGTAAACCAATATTAATAAAGTGCACAGTGATTTCAGTGCGATAAATAAATATTCAATTTAAAGTGCATACAATGGTTATGAGCTGCGGTGCTGTACAATATTGCAGGATTCCAGAGTAATAAAGTTTACAGTGTACAGTGACTTTCGTGAAATAAATAAATATTCAATATAAAGTGCATAAAATATTTATGAGTGGTGCTGTGCAATAATGCAGGATTCCAAAAGGCGTTGGAATAAAGTGCATATATAGTAGTGCTTAAAATTAATTGAAAAAAGTGTTGTGCACAGATATAATCTTTAAATGGTGGTGCTTAAATAAATCAGAGTGCCAGTGTTTTTACACAATTAATAATCCATTCGAAACCAAAAATAAATATAAATAAAAGTCCTTATAATCTTCTGATTTCAAACAAAACAGTTTTTCACAGTGCTTCAGTGTTAAAGACACATGGTGATGTCCCAATAAACAATCCTTTATCCTCTAATACACCTCTTTACTGTGTGAGTGCTGGTGCTCTTCAGTGTTTAACCACCTCTATGTGTGGGATCCCTTGATGAAGTCACGTGATACAGTGACATAACGCGTAGGAAAGCGCACACCGGCAGTGATGTATGGGACACACGAGTCCCGCGGCTGATTGTATGAGCCGAACGCTGAGATTTTAACTGTAAGTTGCTTACTATTTTATAAATAAAAAAGTTTGGATTTACTACACCATGATGGTCCATTGTTTTCTGAGACAGTAGTAAAAGTTACGAGGCAGAGACAAGGATAGTGATACAGGACACCCAGGCAGCACCCTGCAGTGCCCCAGAGAAATAAAATATATTTATTTTTGGTTTCTAATGGATTATTAATTGTGTAAAAACACTGGCACTCTGATTTATTTAAGCACCACCATTTAAAGATTATATCTGTGCACAACACTTTTTTCAATTAATTTTAAGCACTACTATATATGCACTTTATTCCAACGCCTTTTGGAATCCTGCATTATTGCACAGCACCACAACTCATAAATATTTTATGCACTTTATATTGAATATTTATTTATTACACGAAAGTCTCTGTACACTGTACACTTTATTACTCTGGAATCCTGCAATATTGTACAGCACCGCAGCTCATAACCATTGTATGCACTTTAAATTGAATATTTATTTATCGCACTGAAGTCACTGTGCACTTTATTAATATTGGTTTACTATCATGTCTTTCTATATTTATTGAGCGATACATACTAAGAAAATACTTTTTTTAGGATAATATCGAAGATTACTGTGAAGGATTGATGGTTTTATTTATAAGCTTTTTAGTAAGCACACTATATAAAAATGAGTGACTTTATTGATTACGTATAATATCCCTGAAGCGCAGTATTCCCCCCCAATACATATTTAGTATACTGTTAAAAGGTTTCAGTTAATATACCAGCAGCATCAGGGATAAAGATCTGATATTAAGTCTCCAGGACAGCGCAAGAATCGCACCAAAATAATTTTATTTCTGTATACAATTTCATCTGCATATGATAATGTAATCAGGCAACCCCTGACCTGTGTGTGTTAATATGATCAGGAGGGGGGAGGTCCATCCTGTATATAAATTCTGTGTGACTGTTCAATAAACAGAAGTTTCCAGTACAAGCTAAGTTGTCGGCTAACTTTGTATGGGGCGGCTGGAAAATCTGATCTCTATGTTCACGACTGGGAGCCTTATACTGACGGAAGTCCACAAGTACAGTGTGGGTTGCGGTTCCATTACAGGGGGCTTTTAATAAACTTTGTTCAAATGGAGAGCACTATGTAGTCTGCCTTTGTACTTGCATGAGGTTCGCAGAGCAGTAAGAGGAGCTTGCAGAGCCGGATGCCAGGAGAGGAGACTGTAGCAGGAGATTGCAGGAGTGTCTATATACAAAGATGATTGATATCATCTGTGAGGTGAGCAGGTTTCCCAGCTGGTGTGCACTGTTTGGTGTCATTAAGTGATTTAAAAACACTGCGGTGAATCACTCTTTATATTGAATTTTTTTTTTTTTTTTACACATGGACTTTGTTTTTTGGGGGGTAGTTTTATGTATTTTTGATTTAATTGGAATTTGATTGAAGACACACAAATTTTTATTATTTACTATATTCTTATTCTATTACTTTTTATGGTGAATTTTGGTTGCGCTGCACTGTAAGAATATTTATATGTTATTTGTAGTGTGGTTAAATCACTAGGAGTGTATAGCAGCAATTTTATATCATTAATGAGTATACTGAAATGATGACACAGCAGTTGGATAGTGAAAGGTAGCGCTGATTGTATCTCACATACTGTCAGACTTGTATAAAGTACTCGAAATTTCTACTTGAGTAAAAGTACAAGTGCTCGATCAAAAAGTGACTTGAGTAGAAGTGGAAGTGCTCGCAGAAAAAGTTACTTAAGTAGAAGTACTAAAGTATTCAACATTTTTTTTTACTTAAGTATTGCAAGTAGTTTTTTCAAAAAATTTGCTACTTAAGTACTAAAAGTAAAAAGTACCAGTAGTTTTGAAAAAAAATTTCTACTCAAGTACTGAAAGTAGAAGTACAAGTACTGTGTTATGTAGTTATTAAAGAAAGAAGTCAAAAGTTTGAACATCATATTGTTTTTTATTATTTCAAATGATTAACCTAAAGGACAATCACAATTCCTTAGGCTGTAACTTTTTGTAAACAAAAAACAGATAAAGTGTGTCCCTCCCTTCCCCTTTTAAAGAATCCACCTTCCTTCCTGAGCTTCCTCACTCTCACAGCCAGGCAGATCACTTGAAGTTGAAGGGCCAGGGGTGGAAGGTGGTGTTTTTGGTTCGTCCATCTTTTCAGCTGATCAAAAGGCAGAACAGGAGCATGCGCAGTCTTCTTAATCGCGGTTTGATTTGATTTGCTCAATTGATGATGATGTGCCAGGCCAGCTTCATCAAACCTACAACGCTTAAAGTGAAAAATGCATCAAAAACTACTAACAAAGTGGCTGTGCTAAAAATGATAATAAAGTGCCTGCAATTATATATATATCTATTCTTCTTGTATTCAAAATCATCGCCCACAGTATCAAAAATAAAGTGACATGTCTGTGCTAAATGCAGTGCAAATTATTCCCACAATGTAAATTTAATTCATATAAAATATATATGACAATACCACAATAAAATAAGTTGTGATTGTGAATAAGTTAGGTGCAAGTTTAAGTGTGTAAACTAAACTTTATAACGAAAAGTCCATAACTGAATTCCAGTGTGCAATCTAAGAAGTGTTTGTCACTTGCTGTCAGATGCTTCCACCTTTCTTCTGTGATCTGCTCAAGTAAAGTGGTGGACTGGATAGCCTCTCTCTCTGCCTCTCACCTTAGTAGCACTGGCACTGCACTGGTTCAAAAAGCTGTCTATATTATTTTCATTATAAGAACTTGTCAGAACATGCTTTCACCACCTGTCCTTCACACTAGTAGTGCTCATTTGCTTTGCTCAAGTCAAGTGCCACTGCCAGTGGCCACTGCAGTGCAGGCACAGCCGCACAGGCAGAGGCAGGCCGCAGGAAGCACAGGCACCACCACAACACAACACTTATGGTCCAGGTCCATGGACCATGGATGGTCGGATAATCATCATAGCCGTCAGTCTCACTCTTCTTGGTTCAAAAAAGCCACCCATGACCCGTGTGTATATAATATATTAATATTTTATATTGATTATTTGATTCTCAAATGGCACATTTGCCATGGCAAGGATTAGGCCCTCTCCACGGTCCACCTCACTCACCTCATAGAGAAGAAGATGAGATAACGAAGAAAATGCTCCGAGTCCTGCTCCCGCGTCCCGCCGCCCGTGTCACAACTCCTCTCAGTAAGGGCCCTAAGGGGTGGAGTCTGAGTGACACACAACACGTTTAGAGGCGGAGACCTCAAGCTGGAAGATGGCAGCACGGCTCCTCCAGTGCGGTCTTGACTTGATGATCATGACAGTGATTCCGCGGGCCGCGGCGCGAGCGAGGCTGTGGGATTGATTGAATTGAGTTGTGCTGCCTACTGCTACACGCTATCTACTACTACTACTAATAAATTGTGAGTCAGTATATTTTATTTCATTTTTATATATAAAAGCGGTATTGTTGAGCACTACTAGCCACTAGATCTCCTGGCTGTCACTTTGTCACATGTTGGGGAATCACAGCTGCTCGGCTCCAGAAGTGGCGGGTGTCCCCGTCATCCTGCCAGGGCCGCCAAGAAGTTCATCACCTAATCTTAAGTTATTAATATGTTATGCGGAGAGGACCTATGAGATTGAGAATTGAAATAATTAAATATATATGGCTTTTTGAACCAGTGCAGTCAGTGCCAGTGCCACCCAGACGCTATCCACCAGTGCCACCACCATTAAGTGTGTTGGTCGGTCACTCGAGCACTGAAGGAGGTGGAAGCATCTGACAAGTGAACTGACACTTTAGATTTGCACACTGGAATTAATTTATGGACTTTTCGTTATAGATAGGTTTACACACTTCAACTTGTTGGACGCACCTGACCTAACTTATTTCATAACTTATTTTATTGTGATTTATTGTCATATTTTATATGAATTGAATTTACTGTTACATTGTGGGAATAATTATTTTCACTGCATTTAGGCTTTAGCACATTCATGTCACTTTATTTTTGATACTGTGTGGAGTGTGGGCAGGGCACTGGGGGCAACGATGATATTGTATCGATTGCACAGGCACTTTATTCGCACAGCCAAGTTGTGTTTGTTAGTAGTTTCTTGATGCACTTTAAGCGCTGTAGCACAATTTATTTGTTTGTTTCATATTTTCTTTTTATTGGAAAGATTTGGTATAGCAGCTTTTATTATACACAGCCTTTATTTTCGTATGCGCGGATTTACAAATGACATTATACACATTTTTTTGAGCTTTATGCAACCTGTCATCTACTGTTCTGGCAGTGGTAATTTTTTTAAAGTAACGAGTAACTATGCAGCACAAAAAAAATTATCGGAGTAGAAGTATCGAAATCATCGAAACAATGTAGTGAAGTAAAAGTAGAAGTAGGAGAAAAAAATTCTACTCTAGGAAAGTACAGATACCGCATTTCGGTACTTAAGTACAGTACTTAAGTAGTTCTACTTCGTTACTATACATCTCTGCATACTGTATTAACAGGTACTGCCTTTCTCTGAGAGATAATATTGACTCACTGTCTAACAGTCTGTATTTCAGCCCTAGTTTTTTTTTTTTATATAGATCTATATTTTAATATAATTTTTTACATCTTGTACTTTTCTTGTGTCAAACGGATCAAGTACTTAGTTTTTGGATCCTTTTTTCCTAATTTAAACGCTAAGTTTCCTTTCTGTGTGTACGTAAGTTGGCCATAGATGGATCAAAATTCAGCTGGCTCAGCAGGGACCAGACAAATTTCAATCCATATATGTCCATTCTTGTACCACAGAAGCCGATCTAACAATTTAATTTTGTTTCTGATTGAAAATAAAACCAAACAATCTATCGCCAGCGTAATGCTATCAAATAAACACTGCCACTGTGGTAAAAACTAAAAAATGAAAAACTACTGCAGGATTTCCACACAGCATCTAACAACATCAGTAGAAGGACAACGAAAGTGCAGTTCTTGGAACTTGTTCTGTGCAGCTTCCTCTGTCTCTGCTTGTTCTGTCCACCAGACTTCTATTCTGATTACTTGTGTTTATGTTGCTTAAAATAACATGTTGGGTTTTCTTGATTCATACAAGTTAGTTATATGCAGAGCGCAGGCACCATCTACTGTTCCTTTCTGGTATAGCTTCAGCTGTTCTGCAATATTGTAAACTCAGAATGTGTTTAATAAAATTGTTAGGAATCAGAGCATTCTGGGTAGAAGTTCTACAGGAAGTGAATCAGCCACCATTTTGAGAAGATACAGCAGGGCAGCAAGACATGTTTTTCTCAATCTCTCGCCATCACCCCTGAGAGAGCTTAAAAAGTGAGTTCTTGTTATCCCATCCTGTAATGTAGATCATTGTTTCTTTGTTGTATGCAATATTGTACTGATTGATGTTTATTTTTATCAATTTGTAGTTTCACCTGGCTTGTTCTAATAAATTTGAGATTAAAGAAATATGTTATCTGAAGTTTATGGAGCAGGAAGGTTTAGCTCTCTGTCCTAGAGACAGAACAGTGAAAATTTTGCTGACCTCTGGGGTGAAGATAAGCTGACTTCAGAAGACTGTACAGCTTGGGGTTATGCAGTATCCATACTGTCAGAAGCCTTAGATGAAACAGGCCTTCAGCAGGTGAAGCAAGCAGCAAGGCTACACAGAGACGCGCTCTGTCACGCAGCATCGACACTACAGCAGTCTCTAAACAGCAGGACAGCTTCTCCCCCGCAGCCATGTCTCACCGTGGAGCATCTTCTTACAAAAAACGATCGTGAGCAAGCTCATCCAAGTCATCTGTTGCAAATGCAGCAACAATCGCCTGTTCGAAAGCCGAAGCAGCGAGGGCCAGGGCTGCATTTGCAGACCAAGAGTTGCAGATGAAAAAAAGAAAAGGCTCACCTTGAAGGAGAAAAGGTGAGGCAGGAGCAAGAGAGAGAGCAGGAGAGAGTATGCATGCAGCTAGATAGAGTACGCATGGAGCAAGAGTGAGAACAACAAAGAGTACGCCTGGAGGCTGAACTAGCTCAGCAAGAAGCATCTCTAAAAATGCAGCAGGCTATTCTAGAAGCTAACATGGAGAGGCTAGCAGTGGACCGGACGCTGCTGCCGCCATTGCAGAAGCAGAAACATTAGCAGCAGCTGTCTACGATGAGCCAAGTGTAGGTAGCAGTATACTGGGTCTAGAGGAGGACCACCAAGATTCCATGCAGCGCACTTCAGATTATGTCTACCAGCACTCTAACCCAAGCAGTACTCCACAGCAAGAAATCAAACATGACGTCAGTGAGTCACATCAAATAAAGAAATAAAGCAGCAAGAAGCCGACCTTGAACCCCAGTGCTACAACCAAGAAAAATCTGACCAAGATCCAGGCTATTCAGCTCCAACCAAACTTACTCACCAAGGTACTCAGCCTTCATACAAGCATCAAACACCTGTTTTCACTCCAAGGGAGTATGCAACAAGCTGGTACGAGCCGCCAAACTTATGCAAGTATGATCCCAGCCCGCCTAAAGAAGAGACTTTTACCAGGT
The DNA here is from genome assembly GCF_965119305.1 of Pelophylax lessonae. NCBI lineage: Eukaryota > Metazoa > Chordata > Amphibia > Anura > Ranidae > Pelophylax > Pelophylax lessonae. The sequence continues at coordinate 267,229,126 of NC_138771.1, read as the reverse complement.
ATGCCTATACACCACACCACGATACACCAGCAGCCTACCCCAATGCTAATCAGGCTACTGTAGACCTTGCTAAGTTCCTTGCAAAATGTGAGTTAGTTACCCAAAGACTTGGCATAGTTAGTGATCACCCCCAGCACTACAGGGCATGGCGATCTTCTTTTCAGAGGGCCATCAAAGGTCTAGATCTATACTGCAGGGAACAGATAAGATCTCCTCATAAAGTGGCTTGGCAATGATTCTGCTGAGCATGCCAAAGGATCAGAGACATTAATAAAAAACAACCCGAGATAGGCCTTACAAACATCTGGAGCAGACTGGATAGATGTTATGCTCCCCAGAGGCTATAGAGAGTACACTATTTAAAAGGATAGAGGACTTCCCAAAAATACCTAGCAGAGGTTATCAAAGACTCATTCAGGATTCAGTGACCTGTGTATGGAGTTACAAGTTGCTAAAGCAGAAGGAGACTTACCTAGCCTTTCTTATCTTGAGCCTGCTAGAGGTATTAACTCCTTAGCACAAAAACTTCCTTATGAGTTGCACGAAAGATGGATCGCTCATTTATGTAACAACAAACGAAAGCATAATGTACCTTTTCTACCGTTTAGAGAGTTTGTGGACTTTGTAGACAGACAAGCAGGAAGGAAAGATGACCCCAGCTTAATTTTTCCAGTGTCTTATGCCACTTCTTCTGGCCCTAACCAACACAGGGCACCAGTAGTAGTGCACAAAATGAACATTTCTTCCCACAGATCTGCAGAGTCTCATCTCAGCCAGAGGATCAAGACAGTGACCCTGCTAAGTTCTGCCCTCTGCATAAGATGCCACATCCTCTTTTGAAATGCAGAACCTTCGTGACAAAGACCATCCGTGATTGCAAGGCCTTCCTCCAAGAAAACAACATCTGTTGCAAGTGCTGCTTGTAATGTTCTGGTACCTCTGGTACCCCTATTCCACTTTCCACTTCAGTGTATGCGTCCCACCATTCTCTTCTGGTAGGTGCGCATACACCTTTAAGACCGATGCTGTCATCACTGAGCGCCGCAGAGCGGCTATTTCAACCGCCGGCGTTCTCACTCACATGTTCGTTCAATGTGCCTTGTTGCTGACCTGCCTTGAAGCTCATATGCTCACAAGCGTACCTCGCTGTTGGAACCTCGCTACTGATCCCTGTATCCCGCTACCGGATCACTCGCTCATACCGAACCTCTCTACTACTGCTTGCTATTAGTGATAAGTACCCCGCAGGGGAATCTTCCATAAACCTTCCTACTAAGCTTACACTATCTAGCTCTGCATATTAAGGACTGTTACTATCATCTGCACTGTTGTTTAGATTGCTAGCTCTTGAGCCTACTAACATCTATCCTTGCACTGGGTTAGTCTCTCCTGTATGTCATCTGCTATCCTACCATCTACTACCATACATGATTGCTAACCTATCTGCATCCTACCTGTTACCATCTATACTCTCATGAACATTTCTCTCAAGTGCTGTTCACCTATTGTCACTGTTCATACCTGTCTCTTTAGCTCATCACCACTATACTGCTATATACATCTATCACTCCAGGAACATCTTATTGAGTGTGTATATTTGTATGCTGAATCAGACAGACCACAGTAATGAGTCTTGGGAGTTGGAATTGGTATTTCAACGTATCTCTACATGACTGCTGAGTGGAGTTTTTCTGCAGCTGCAAATCCATCTTGTTTCAGAAAACGCAGGAGCGTTACAGATTGAACGAACCTAAAATGGATTCAGCAGATTTACCCACTCAAGTGACACAATTAAAACAACAAGCGACTGCGTTAATACACGCTCTTACTGAATTAAAAGAAGACAATCAGGCTCTGAAGCAGCAGGTAACCCGTCTATCACAACTTGCCGCTGCTCAGCCCCCTGAACCCAAAATAAATCCTCCTCTAGTGTTTACAGGTGATCGCAAAAAATTTCGTGAATTCAAAAACGCCTGTCAGTTACTTTTTTTGCTAAAACCTCGTACCTACCTTACTGATCATATCAAAGTCTTTACTATTATTTCATACCTAACGGGTGATCCACAGGCCTGGGCAGAGTCTCTCTTTGAGAAAAATGATCAGCTTCTCAACTCCTATGCTTTATTCCTAGCGGAACTCGCTAGTCTATATGATGACCCCAATAGGCAGAGTACTGCCGATTATTCAATTGAGGTCCTTGAAACAAGGTAGGAGACCTGTAGAAGACTTTGTAGCAGAGTTCAAAAGATGGACCCTTGATTCAGGATGGAATGATACATCTCTGAGAACTCAATTTAGACTCGGCCTATCAGAAGCCGTTAAAGACGAGCTCGCCCGAGCGGATTTACCGGACACCCTGGATGCTTTGATACAACTCAGTATCAACATAGACAGGAGGCTGCGAGAAAGAAAGGCTGAAAAAATGGGAATGGCATTGTCCAGTCCTTCTCGGATTTCGGCCGTTGACCCTACTCCTATGCAGGTAGGAACCATACGCCCACCTTTATCAACTACTGAAAGAGCCAGGAGACGATCCAGTAATCTTTGCTTGTACTGCGCATCCCCGGATCACATGATAAGCGTCTGTCCCCTTGTCCGCAAAAAAGAGGGTGAGTGTTCACATGTCCTCCTAGGGGGATTAACTTCATTTACTAACCCTTATCTTTTTGTTCGTTTGACATTGCAGTGGGACCAGACTAGGATTACCACTAAGGCCATGATCGACACAGGATCTTGCGGAAATTATATCGATATACGTTTTGCTACTTTAAATAAAGTACCTATTATTTCAAAACCTAAGCCTGTCTCTGTGAGTCTTATTAACGGTATTCCGTTATCTTCTGGCCCAATCACTAATCAGACACAAGCACTCCTAGTCACCACTAACGAGTCTCATACGGAGACCACTACCTTCGACCTATTATCTTCGCCCCACTTTCCCATTGTTTTGGGACTTCCCTGGTTACACACACATCAACCAACCATAGATTGGAAGAAACGGACCCTAACCTTCCTCTCTTACTATTGCGAGAGTACGTGTAACCTCCCGTCTTATGGAAAGATCCTGTCTGTGGTGTCAGATGAGATTGCACCACTATGCTATCAGGATCTGTCCGAAGTTTTTCTTGAGAAAATTGCTCAAGTACTGCCTCCCCATAGGGATTATGATTGCACTATTGATCTACTCCCAAATAGTAAACTGCCTTTTGGTCATGTTTATCCTCTTTTGCAGGATGAACTTTCCCATCTCAAGGAATACTTGGATGAGAATTTGACAAAAGGTTTTATTAGACCTTCCACTTCTTTTACAGCTGCAGGACTTTTTTTTGTCCGCAATAAAGACTCAAGTCTCAGGCCTATTATCGACTATAGGCAATTGAACGCCATTACAGTAAAAGATCGCTATCCTTTGCCGCTTATCCCTGAACTCATTGAACAAGTGCGTGGAGCTACCTACTTTTCTAAATTGGACCTGAAAGGGGCATACAATCTAATCCGAATCCGTGATGGAGATGAGTGGAAGACAGCATTCAGAACCAGATACGGATTGTTCGAATATCTTGTAATGCCATTTGGGCTATGTAACGCTCCCGCAGCTTTCCAACGATTCATAAACGATATCTTTAGAGACTTACTTTATGTCTGTGTTGTGGTATATCTGGACGATATACTTATTTATTCACGATCCTTGTCTGAACATATAAAACATGTAAGACTTGTGTTATCCAAATTACTCGCACACAATCTATACGTGAAACTAAAAAAATGCTTATTTCATAAAGAAGAAGTATTATTCCTAGGATACATCATATCCAAAACAGGAATCAAGATGGATATGAGTAAGATATCCTGTATTCAGGATTGGCCTATACCAACCACCCGCAAAGCACTACAGCGATTCCTTGGATTTTCAAATTTCTATAGGAAGTTCATCAAGAACTTCTCTGCCATTGTGAGACCTCTCACACAACTCACAAGTATTAAGAAACCATTTAAATGGTCAGATGAAGCAAATGAAGCTTTTCGCTTGTTAAAAACAAACTTTACCTCTGCTCCCATACTACGCCATCCAGACCCATCCCTCCAATACATTCTGGAAGTAGATGCGTCAAATATGGCAGTAGGAGCAGTACTCTCCCAAAGACCAACGAATACTTCACCACTCCATCCAGTCGCCTTCTTCTCTAAATCTCTAAGCAGCCCAGAGGTGAATTACCCAGTGGGTGAAAAGGAACTGCTTGCTATAAAACTGGCTCTGGAGAATTGGCGACATCTACTTGAAGGCACCCGATTACCAATACTCATATATACAGATCATAAAAATCTTCAATATCTTCAGACTAACAAAACCCTCTCCCACCGGCAGGTACGATGGTCACTATTCTTCCTAAGATTTAACTTCCTAGTGACCTACACAACTGCAGACAAGAATAAAAAAGCGGATGCGCTATCACGATTAACTGAAGATAATTGCTCCGAAATCCCTTCCGTTCCTATAATACCCTACAAGCGTATTATTGGGGTTGTCCGTTCCTTGAAGGAAGAGATTCTGCACAGTATAGGTTTGGATTCACCTCCACCACAACTAAGTGCTGATGCAGAAGGCTTCCTCTACTACAACGACAAACTCTACATACCCCCTACTATGCGCACCAAGATCTTGGAATTGTCACATGATGTGCCTATGGCAGGACATATGGGTATGACAAAGACCCTTAATTTGCTTACCAGGCAGTTTTGGTGGCCTGATATGAAGACATCTATACAAAAATTTGTCTCTTCATGCAACGTCTGTGCCAGGTCCAAAATTGACACTACAAAACCATCCGGTCTACTATGCAGTCTACCAATACCCCAGACTCCATGGGAAGTTGTGTCCTTGGACTTTATAGTAGAACTACCACCTTCCAAAGGATTTAATACCATTTTAGTGTCAGTGGACCATCTGACAAAGATGGCACATTTCGTTGCTATTCGCAGACTACCTTCGTCCAAACAAACAGCGGAACTACTGATGAAACATGTCTTTAAGTTACATGGAATTCCAAAAACTCTTTTGTCTGACCGTGGATCACAATTCATCTCCAAGTTTTGGCAAGAACTATGTCACATACTACGAATTGAGCGAAAGCTCACTTCTCCCTACCATCCTCAGACCAACGGACAGACTGAAAGAGTCAACCAGTGCATCGAGCAATATTTACGTTGCTACACATCATACCTACAGGATGATTGGGTGGATCTCCTCCCTCTGGCAGAATTTGCCTACAACAACGCAACACACAGTACGACCAAACAGAGTCCGTTCTACTTGAACTATGGGTTTCGTCCCACTATTCTTCCACCACGCATCCTTCCATCAAGTAACCCAGTAGCCTCAGACTATCTTACCCAAATAAAAGACTCTCTGGGTTTACTTAATACTACCATCTCACACGCTCATAGTCAACAAAAAAAGTACTATGACCTTCGTAGAAGACCTTCTCCTCAGTATGCTATTGGGGACCTAGTTTGGCTATCAAGAAAAAACTTAAGATTAAAGATCCCTAGCAAAAAGCTTGGGCCTCTGTTCTTGGGACCCTTCCCAATCAGGAAACTTATTGGAAAGGCTGCAGTACAGCTCACATTACCAACAGACCTCAAGATACATCCCATCTTCCATGTGTCGCTACTGAAGCCCCATGTTCCTGACCAAGGAATAAGGCCTACCATCCCACCTCCACCTCCTGTACAAGTTGAAGGCGGAGAAGAATATGAGATAAAGGAGATTCTGGATTCTCGTATCCACAGAAGAAGACTCCAATATCTAGTACGATGGAAGAACTATGGGCCCCAAGACGACACCTGGCTGGATACCTCTGATATACATGCCCCTAGGCTGATTCGCAATTTTCACGCGAAATACCCGGAAAAACCAGTTCTAGAGGCCTTCCGGAGCCGGCCTTAAGGGGGGGGGGGGTACTGTAATGTTCTGGTACCTCTGGTACCCCTATTCCACTTTCCACTTCAGTGTATGCGTCCCACCATTCTCTTCTGGTAGGTGCGCATACACCTTTAAGACCGATGCTGTCATCACTGAGCGCCGCAGAGCGGCTATTTCAACCGCCGGCATTCTCACTCACATGTTCGTTCAATGTGCCTTGTTGCTGACCTGCCTTGAAGCTCATATGCTCACAAGCGTACCTCGCTGTCGGAACCTCGCTACTGATCCCTGTATCCCGCTACCGGATCACTCGCTCATACCGAACCTCTCTACTACTGCTTGCTATTAGTGATAAGTACCCCGCAGGGGAATCCTCCATAAACCTTCCTACTAAGCTTACACTATCTAGCTCTGCATATTAAGGACTGTTACTATCATCTGCACTGTTGTTTAGATTGCTAGCTCTTGAGCCTACTAACATCTATCCTTGCACTGGGTTATTCTCTCCTGTATGTCATCTGCTATCCTACCATCTACTACCATACATGATTGCTAACCTATCTGCATTCTACCTGTTACCATCTATACTCTCATGAACATTTCTCTCAAGTGCTGTTCACCTATTGTCACTGTTCATACCTGTCTCTTTAGCTCATCACCACTATACTGCTATATACATCTATCACTCCAGGAACATCTTATTGAGTGTGTATATTTGTATGCTGAATCAGACAGACCACAGTGATGAGTCTTGGGAGTTGGAATTGGTATTTCAACGTATCTCTACATGACTGCTGAGTGGAGTTTTTCTGCAGCTGCAAATCCATCTTGTTTCAGAAAACGCAGGAGCGTTACACTGCTCTTCATCAACACATTTTGCCAAGGACTGTAAGGTCAGTGTTAAGTGTACAGAGTGTGACAGCACAGATCGCAACACAGCTCTGCACCCAGGGCCAGCCCTAAGAACCTTCCCACCTGCCCATAGTGACAAGGAGCATGCCGGGAAGGCCAAAGACTCTAGTACAGATGCAATAGCAAAACCTTCACAGTGCACTGGAGTCTGCAAAGGAATTACAAGGTGGCCGATCCTGTTCCAAAATCTGTCTTGTAAGAGTTTACCCAAAAGAACGCAGAGACAAATCAGTCAAGCTCTACACCATCTTGGATGATCAGAGTAATAAGTCACTAGCTAGATCTGTGTTTTTTGACATTCTAAACATTAAGGGCCCCAGCAGTCCCTACTCCCTTAGGACCTGTGCAGGTACAGTGGAGACGGCAGGGAGAAGAGCTGATGGCCTACAAATAGAACCTATGGATGGTAAGACACGCCTACCCTTACCGACCATAATAGAGTGCAATCAGATCCCAGACAACAGATCTGAGATTTCCACACCAGTTGCAGCAGTTCACCAGACTCACCTGAATCACATAGCACATCTCATACCAGAACTAGATGATCAGGCTCAGATAATCTTACTCCTAAGGAGGGATATCTTATAAGCCAACAAAGCAAGAAAGCAGATCAGTGGTCCTCACAATGCCCCATATGCCCAAAAACTTGATCTTAGATGGGTCTTTATAGGTGATGTTTGCCTGGGGGTGCACACAAACCGACATCTGTTAATAACTTGCTCACTAGTACACTAGAGAATGGTCGTCCTTCTCTTCTCCAGCCCTGTCAAAAATACATCCTCATAAAGGAGCTACCACCCAGAAACCCTGTACCTCGTCCTTTTCCAAGTTCCCTCTGTGACAGCAATACCTATGACGGGGACCAAGACGACTTAGGATGCACAGTGTTCAGGAGAGCAAAGGAGGACAATTAGGTAGCAATGTCCATTGAGGATAGGCTCTTCCTGGAAGTTATGGAAACGAGTATAGAGAAAGATGTGTCTAATAGCTGTGTTGTACCTCTTCCCTTTAGGCCACAAAGACGACGTTTGCCAAACAACAGGGAGCAAGTATATAAACGCTTCAATTCCCTAAGACACAGTCTTCAAAGAAAACCAGAGATAAGAGAACATTTATTTTCCTTCATGGAAAAAAGATTCCAGAATGGTCATCCTGAGATAGCCCCAAACCTCAAAGACTCTGAGGAATGCTGGTACTTACCCATATTTGGAGTCTATCACCCTAAGAAGCCAGGGCAGATCAGAGTAGTGTTTGACTCCAGAGCCAAGCATGAGGGTGTCTCCCTAAATGTTGTCCTTCTCTCTGGCCGTGACCTTAACAACAGACTGTTAGGAGTACTCCTCCGCTTCCGCAAAGATTCAGTTGTATTCATGGCAGACATACAACAAATGATCCATTGCTTACTTGTTAAAGAACACTGAAACTTTCTGAGGTTCTTTTGGTTCAGAACAACAACCCGTTTGGAGACATCACAGAATACGGCATGAGGGTGCACATATTTGGCAACAGTCATTCCCCTGCAGTTGCTATTTATGGCCTTAGACACTGCTAGAGTTGGAGAGTCAGAGTATGGGTCAGATGTCAGACAATTTGTGGACAAGGATTTTTATGTAGATGACTGCTTGAAATCACTACCCACAAATGAAGCCTCAATCAGTCTCCTCAAAAGAGCTCAAGCAATGCTTGCTTGTTCCAACTTAAGACTCCATAAGATTGCTTCCAACAGTAGGGAAGTTATAGAAGCCTTTCCTGCCCAAGATCATTCAAGCGAGTTAAAGGACTTACAGTAGATCTAGGCACAGACTCACTTCCCATGCAACGCAGCCTTGGTTTGCTTTGGGATTTAAAATCGGACACTTTTACCTTCCAAGTAAACACAGAAGAAAAGCCCTTCACCCGTAGAGGTTTCATGTCTACCATAAACAGCCTGTATGGCCCTTTAGGCTTTGCAGCACCTGTTACCATCCAGGGTAAAGCACTACTTACAGACTTAACCTGTGGGTCATTAGACTGGGATGACCCTCTCCCCACAGACAGGAAGAACCTATGGGTAGAGTGGAAGGACTCACTAACAGCTCTATCTAGCCTCAAAGTTCCATGCTCATATGCCCCCGTGTCATCTACAGAAGTTCAGATGCAAAGACTTTGTATGTTTTTAGATGCTTCTGTTAAAGCAATTGCTGCTGTAGCCTACCTCAAAACCATAGACACTAAAGACAATGCCACATAGGGTTTGTATTGGGTAAAGCAAAACTTGCACCACTCCCCAAACACACCATACCTAGATTTGAACTTTGTGCTGCAGTATTGGCTATAGAGCTAGCTGAACTAATTGCAACAGAGACAAACATAGAAATTCAAGAAGCCAAGTTTTACACAGACAGTAAAGTAGTTCTGGGTTACATCTACAATGAAACTAGACGTTTCCATGTCTATGTCAATAACAGAGTGTTGAGGATAAGGAGGTCCACCCACCCAGAACAATGGCATTTTGTCCCTACAGACTGCAATCCTGCAGACCTAGCAACCAGATCTGTTGCAGCCAGCCGCCTCAAAAGTACTTCATGGTTCACAGGTCCCACCTTTCTGCGCAGTCCCAACTACAACACTAATGACCTTGCCACATTTGATTTAATAGATGTAGACAAGGATTAGGAAATCTGTCCTCAGGTTTCTACCTCAGTCACAACAACCTTTCTCAACCAGTTTAAAACCCACCGTTTTATCAGGCTCTCCACCTGGAAGTCACTAGTTTGAGCTATCACTTGCCTAATCCACATAGCTAAGTCCTACAAAAAGGAGCCACTAACTCATGACAACTGCAGAGGTTGGCACCACTGTAAAAAAGTCTACACAGTAACTGACCTAGAACAATCTAAAAATTGGTTAATATCTGTTGTACAGAGAGATGTCTTTGCCAAAGAAATCTACTGCATTGTTAACCAGAAACCTGTTCCTAAAGACTGCGTTTTAAAGAAACTTGATCCAATCCTTGATGAAAATGGCCTGTTAAGAGTAGGAGGCCGTTTAAAAGAAGGCAAGTTAGAGTTTTCAGAGAAACATTCTTTAGTGATCCCAGCTCACCATCATATTGCCTCATTCAACACTACCATGACCGAACCAAACACCAGGGCCAACTGTTTACTGAAGAAGCTTTACGAGCTGCTGGACTGTGGATAGTTGGAGTTAAGAGATGTGTGAGCAGGTTCCTTTTCAAGCGTGTTATCTGCGGTAAACTTCGCATCATGTTACAGACACAAAAGATGGCCAACTTACCATCTGACAGACTTAGCATGAATCCACCTTTCACTAATGTTGGACTTGATGTTTTTGGTCCCTGGTCTGTCACTATCCGGTACACCAAAAGGGGACATTCAAACAGTAAATGATGGGCAGTTATATTCACCTGCATGTCCATCCAAACTGTTCACATTGAAGTGATTGAATCAATGGTCACTTCAAGTTTTATTAATGCTCTTAGACGTTTCATTGCAATCAGAGGACCAGTAAAACTCATTCGCTTTGACAGAGGTTTTTAACTTTGTTGGAGCAGCAAAGGAACTGCAAATTCCTTCCAACTTGGACATTCTCAGTGTAGAAAGATACTTGAGTAAGCAAAGCTGCACATGGACTTTCAACCCACCTCACTCTTCTCACATGGGAGGTATCTTTTTGCAAGTAGGAACTGCAAGGCTTACCCAGGAATGCCTAGTGACCTTTATGGCAGAGGTCACAGCTATCATTAATGTCAGATCTTCGACATCAAATTCAAGTGACTCTGAGGATCCAGTGATTCCTAACAATAAAGTTGTTAGGAATCAGAGCATTCTGGGTAGAAGTTCTACAGGAAGCGAATTAGCCACCATTTTGAGAAGATACATCAGGGCAGCAAGACATGTTTTTCTCAATCTCTCGCCATCACCCCCAAAAGAGCTTACAAAGTGAGTTCTTGTTATCCCATCCTGTATTATAGATCATTGTTTCTGTGTTGTATGCAATATTGAACTGATTGATGTTTATTTTTATCAATTTGTAGTTTCACCTGGATTGTTCTAATAAATCTGAGATCAAAGAAATATGGTATTTGAAGTTTATGGAGCAGGAAGGTTTAGCTCTCTGTCCTAGAGACAGAACACTGCTTACTGCATCACCAGTCACACTGAGATTTCTGTGGAAGGTATGAATCTTATAAGTGGCTGTTAGAGCCTCACTATATACATTTTTTTGCATCAGGCTTTTTGCATGTAAGTGGGAGCAATGGGTGTTTCAGATTACAAAAAGGGATTAGGGTGGACAGGTATGGTACATGAATGCCTGCATGAAAAAAGGAAGTGCTGTATGAATATTGAGGCTTTATTTGCTATTTTGATTGGTCCTCTGTATCCTTTTCCAGGTCAGCTTAAATACAGTAAAGGGCTCTGTAATTAACAGAAAACAAATTAAATATTCTTGCCTCCTAAATTAAGTAAGACCATCTCCGTATCCTTTTTGCAGAAAACTGGCTTCTGTTCCTTCTTGTTATTCTGTCTAAATATAACTCACAGTCTCAATATTGCCTTAAGAGTTCTAATTATATATCTTAACAATGCATTAAAATAAGCCATTTATCTCAACAAACACTGTGCATCATCAAATTCTGAGCAAATGGGGAACATAGTTGTCTAATGCCAAAAGAACCGCTGTCTCATTTTATCAGAGATAGTGATTTATAAATAAAAGCTTGTTTTTGGCTGCAAATCCATGCTTGGAATAGGCTGATAGCATTGCATTTAATTTGGTTCATTCAGGATCTCCTGTTGTTGCCACGCACAATTAGATTCTGTTTAGTTTACAAGTCTCAGCATGAATGCAAAAAAGAAATGGGGACACAATGTACACAACAGACGTACCCTACCCTTTTCTGGTCCCTTTAGACAGTCTAGGTTTAGTCAATAAAATTAACACATAAAACTTTCAAACCTCTTATGTATAATATGGGGAAAGTTTACATTCATTTTCATATAAAGTGCTATTTATTATAGATACTTATTTCAAAGACGCTACACTAGTTTAATGGACAATTGTACCTTTAGTACAGCTGTCCTTTGATCAACTACCCCAACCCTCTGAGTTCAATACTTCTGGTCAAATACTTACTTTTCTCCTTGTTCCAGTGATCTTCACTCTGACGACCTGCCCAGTGCCTCATAGCCTTTGGAACTAGCCTGTCATGGTTCTAATAATTCCTATAGGTGAATCGTTTGTTGCTGGATGGCTAGAAAGGCCTACATAAGTACAGCTCATCTATAAAAAATAAAAATAAAACAAGCCCCTGGAGTGCATGCACAGAAATCAAAAATTGTGCAGCACCAGGCAGGGCTGCCTGGTTAAAATCACTGGAACTGAGGAAGTTTAGAATTTGACCAGGTGGTCTGCACTCAGGGGTTTGAGGGGAATCAAAGGAAAATTGTACTAAAGCTACGTTCACATGTTAGTGTAGCGGATCGCGGGCAGAATCACCACGATTCTGCCCGTGATCCGGAAATCATTGCAAATCGCGGGATGCCTGTGCGTTGCCGTTGACTTGCAATGGCACCCCAAACGCTGTGCGACGTTGCCGCCATTTCCGCCTGCCAAATAGCGGTAACTTTGCGCAAACAAAATCGCAGGTCGCATGACGCCCCAAAGAAGCTCTTGTACCTTTTTTGGGCGTCATGCGACCCGCGATTTTGTTTGCGCGATGTTACCGTGGTTCGGCAGGCGAAAATCGCAGCAACATCGCACAGCGTTTGGGGTGCCATTGCAAATCAACGGCAACGCACAGGCATCCTGCGATTTGCAATGATTTCCGGATCGCGGGCAAAATCACGGTGATTCTGCCCGTGATCTGCTACGCTAACATGTGAACGTAGCCTAAAGGTATAAAAACTTTTTTGTGTTCTGTTATCAGATGTTGTTTCTTTCTGATACTCTTTTGTTATGATCTATGAAAAAACAATAAATAGTCAAAAAAAATTACCTGATTGAAAAAAAAAAAAAAAAGAAAACGATATAAAACCAGTCACAGTGTACCATCTTCAGACTTACAAATAGCAAAGATTGAAAAGTGGGTGTTTAGACTCAACCTATTCTTTTAGCATGCCCTACAGTTACAATATTTCTAGCTTCACTGATTTTATTGTCTACATTTTCAGTATTATCTGGTATGTATAGACAATATCCATCACTGACTAATTCTGTCCACCTCCATTATATCTCTCCTGCTACATATTGGACTAACATTATAAGAATGCCAAATCTTTCTTCTTTAAAACGTTCAGAAGCATAACAGATTATCAGATCTGCCATATTAGGTTATGGATGGCAATGGTTCCAGTGACATGCAGTGATTAACATTTGCAGCACAGAGATGGCAACACTGTAAAACGTATACAAAGTCCATGTTATCCTCAGGACCATTGCAGTTCACACATAGATGTGCAGGTGTTTGACCATCACGGCTTTGGCTTATTGGTATACACAGTTCAGCTGCTCATAAGTGCCAAACCCAGGTAGCAGGGATAACTTGCTACAAATTTGTGGCAGTCTTGAATTGTAAGTCTGTTATCTTGCTGCACATTTTCACTGGCAAGTTGTACACTTGCAGAGCACTTGAAGCACTAGTGGACACTTTTTCAATTTGTAGCAAATTCGCATGGCAAGTCTCTCGCAAGACCAAAGTGGCAGTGGTGAGTCTACAGCAAGAGCTCTGCAAGTCTACAGCATGAAAATGAAGCCACCGTGACCCCTGTGGTGGGATGACTCTTGCACAACATAACTGAACCAGAACTTGCAGCAGACTTGCAGAATGTTTGCAAAGAAAGTTGATCTGGAGTCATGCAATACGGACTTGCTGCAATAGTAAAACAAACTTGTGAAGCCTGGCAAGTCTAGCAATAGCTTAGAAAATCATTTTCAACTTGCAGCACAGTTGCTTGCTATGTGGGAAGTCCTTATAGTAGGTTGCTGTTTAGAGCATTTGTCTCCACCAATATAGTTCACGGTTGACATCAAGGTTGGTGTTAGACTGTTCATCTGACATTTGTTTATTAACAGTGCTCATACAGACCAATGGAGATTTCTGCAGAGGCAAATCTATGTTTACAAAGGGCATGACCTAAAAGTAAAAAATAGATTTCTTAGTAAATAAATTATGGTTACATTTATATTACCCATCTACCATATTACCTGTACTCTGTACTATTCTGATTAAAAAAAACTATTTCAAACTGTAGGCACAAGCTGGCATTATAATAAAAGCCAAAAATCTACAGTTATGTGAAAAAATAAGTTCAACCCAAAGAAATAGCTGACCCCAATCAGCATTTTTTCCTTTGCTTGTTTCAGTTCATCTATGAATATTATTGTCTGCATTGCACCATAATGAGCCACTGCCCATGTGAATGGGCCCTTAGTGTGTTGTGCACCACAGTTTATTATTTCTGTTTATTTTTTAAATTTTTAAATTTTTTTATTTCAAATTTTTTATTTTATTGTTTTAGGACTTATTATCATATGTCTAAACAAACCCCTAATGTTTCACTTTTGACTTAGACAAATAGATTAGGGACACAAAGTCCTCAATCTCTTTTTCCTTTGCAGACCTGCACTGTAGTGAACAAATATTTTTTTTATTATAACTAAAGTAATATTGCATTGAGGAGTAGTAAAAATGTCACCAAGTCAATAAAAGAGACTGGCGAGCAGTTATTCAAAATGCATACAGGCCAAGGGTGTACTTCCTTTTTCCATAGTCCATCTTAAATTCTATTGAAAATGTATGAATAGATAATTAAAAAGGCAACATTTTCATGGGTTTTATTCAGGGATATCATCTTTATCTGAAAACACTGTTTTAATAAATACTTAATAATTGCCTATTAAATATGTTGGAAAAGTCAACAATTTATATGGATTGTACTTACTTTTTCACATGATTATATTTACCTGTATAACACAGGCTCATAAATGGAGTAACAGTTACTCAGATCAGTTAATCTTATAGTGATATTTTTAAAAAGATTCACAAGAAAGGCGATAGTAATCATTTTGGAAATTTTAAGACCTAGATGTTTCAGCCATACCAAAAAGCAGCACTTATCATTAAAATTGCAACAAGTGCAATAACAAGAATTTTTGATTAGAGACAAGAATATCAACCGCAAATTACAACTATAAAACTTTGAAAAGATTTGCTTTAGGCTTTGTGGCTCAAACTTAATCCAGGTCTAACCCTTTCACTCCCCTTAAGTAAATGTAATGGCAGACCAGAAAACTTAGTAACCCTTAGATCAGGGGCATTCCTTCTTGCTATATACTCATGATCACTTTAGGGACCAAGAACTTATAGCAGGAGGGTCTCTTATACTCTGCTGCTTAATAAACAGCTGTGATCAGCGTCTGACGAGACATTAATGGCATGTTTACTTTTCCTTTCATGTGTGAATGAACGTGGGAGTGCAAAATTTTGAGCACTTCCATGTTCATTAGTAAGTTCAAGGCCACAGAGGAGAAGGAGATTAAGGATTGTGTTCTCGATTAACATTCTCTAACTCAAAAGTATAGCTTTAGGGAACTCCTGAGACCCTTTCACTTAATTTCATATTCAAATTACATTAAAGCCCCCTGGTTACAGTCAGTAATGTTAAAAAAATAATAAAAAAATAGACAAAATGAAATAACACACACACACACACACACACACACACACACAATAATTATTCAAAAAACATAGACGTGCACTACAAACACATTGCTAATACATGTTAGGTGTGTTATTGCACTTCACTGCATGAAAACACACTGAGGACCCATTCACACCAGCAGGTGTGTCGTACGGTGCGCAAAGCTTTTTTTCCCCAAACTTTTTCTTAATTACATGGTTAAATGGTTTAACTGTATGCACAGCAATGCAAAATGATGCACTGCCACATGCTGTAATTTGGTAAGTACAAAAAAATGTATGCCTGCATCATTATAACACAACAAACACCAATGCAGCTCACACAGGGCACTGCTGATCAGGTGTGATCATTATGCGAAGGTGTGAAGCCAAGCTCCCAATTTTTAGCAGATTGTGCCTATTCAAGCAGGGTTCACATATACTGCAGTGACCTGCATTTGAATGCACCGGATGAATGCAGATCACTGCTAGAACACACAGAAAAAATAAATGTTTTTTTGTATGTCCTGTTTACACTGCAACACATCCAGGAAGTGTGGTGTAGTGAGCAGCAATAAAATGCTCTACCCTCTTGTGTTCACGTGCTACAATAAATCTTCAAAAAGACTGTCTGTGAGAGTCTGTGTTGGTTGGTGTGCTCTAGATTTGGTATCTGGGCCTCGCAGAATCTGAACAGGTAAGGGAGACCTGGTTATTTCCAGCAGTCCCTCCAGAGGTAAGTGCTATAAATGAAAATGTGGAATGAGCTTGTAGCACCCTCCTAGTTAGGTAGGTGCTAGGTAAAGCATTTATTGCTCCTGCTACTTATCAGGGGAGCCTGACCTATTAGGTTGCCTGTCACATGTTTCCAGGTGTGATTCACTGGGTCTGAGGGAGTGTCCCCACTGCATCCAATGAGGGAGCTTGTTGGACAGTGGAGGAAACCTAGCCAGTGACACATCATGTTTTATGGCAGTCCCAGTGGAAGGGCATTCTCGCAATGCATCCTGGGATTGACCATAAATACTGAGGGGATATGTGACAGGGTGTCTTTGGTGGGAAGCAGAGTCCCAGGAGCAGGTGGACGGCTGTCTCTTCTCCTGCAGTGTGTGAGGAAGGTGGTCTTAGGCGGTCGGCCTAGTGAACCAGGTGTGGAGCTGAGCTGCAGAGGATCCGGTGTAAATGATGGTGGAGCTGCTGGCAGAGTCTTTTGGGAAAAACAGTGTGCGTAATAAGTGAAGGACCTGCCAAAGGGTCTGGCCAAGGAAGGGGGACCACTCCAGTGAAGTCAGGGGATCAAAGAGCTAGCTCACACGGAGAGTATGACAGTAAAGGGGGTGCCATGTAGAAAACCCTGAAGAATAGGAACAAAGGGGGTGCCAGGAAGGGCCCTGAAGAGTGTTTTGCAGTACAGTACAGCTTATCTAAAGCGGTTCAATTATTACTACTTCATCGCTATTGACATGGTGAAGCAGCAGCCTTGCCGCACACAGATACAGTTAAACGTCCCATCAAATTGTGCATAGTTTGTTCAGGCTGGAGTATCCCACTCATTCCCTTATCCTATCCAAGTTCTCAATAAAACCGCGAAAACCAAAACCCCTAGACAGGCACTTTGAAGTCGCTGAACTATTGTACTGTTGCTATGGATAACCCAGGGAAACCCGTCACCAGCAGCTCCCCAGGGAGTAGTGCTACACACTAAAACACGCATCACACTGCCCCCTACTGCCAGCTGACTGCAGCCAGAATGGACAGCTGCCTGCACACTATACTGCTGCACTTTAGTATATGGGCAGCAAGAACTGCCCACTTCTTTAAGTACTTTGCATATTTTCACTGTTTTGCAAAAGCTGTTTTGGCTTAAAATAGCTCAATACCAGGGCTCTCTTTCAACCGGAATGTCATAAAAGAAACAAAAAACAGTGTCCCTGGGGAATATGAATGGATGAGGCTGGAATAGTAGATATAGTAAGAAACGTATAAGGGAAGTATATAACATTTAACATTTATTGAACTGTTTAAAAGTTTAACAAATCACATGTAAGATAAAACATTGGGAAAACATGGTGACAAGAAACATTCAATTTACATATCCTGGTGGGGGATATAAGTCAGAGGTTCTTGAAACTGGTGTGTGCATCCAACATGTTTCGTAATTTTTTGGGAATTCCTTCTTCAGGGAAAATTTACACAACCATACAGTCACCACTTGAATATCTATAGAAATATACAAAATAGAAGTCATATTGCATTGAGAACTGTGCGTATGCATAAATCATCCTCTCATCAACAGAAGGGGAGAATGATCTACAAAGAATATATATATATGTCAGGACATGCCTATGTATAAAACAGGGTTTATAAATATATACACAGGAACAGTATATGTAGATACATCCACTTACCCACACAGCAAGATGCGGGGTGCATATGTCCATGCAACGTTACATTGAAGGGGGATAGGAGATGAATATCTAGGCAGCCATTCAATGCAGCTCATTCATAGGATCCACTTCTATTGTGCCAATAGATGGAAAGAAGGGGTACATAGATGTAACCAGGTCCAATAGAGATAAGAGTTATATGCAAGGGAGTATGAATCCCCCTGCAGCCTGGTTGAATATCCCCTCTGTCAGTCCCATTTACCCCCCAACGGCAGTATCCATACGGCGGTCACAAGGAGCGCCTGGGAAGGAATGGATCCACACCTGAGATGGATGGGAGAGTAAAAGGAAATTAGCTATGGCAAGCTGCAGATAGTATGCTAAATATCAGAGGAGCAAAGGGGGAAGTTTTTTTAGTTTATGTTGATAGGCCACTTACCAGCTGGAGGCAATTTTCAATGCACGAGAACGTCCAATAGCACTGTAATGACCCAAAGGTAATACGCAGTGTCTAGCCAGCAGCATTTATATGCTCCTTATGTTGGCACTTACCTAATTGGGAAACTCTGTGGGAGTCAGGTGAGGGGGAGGTTCTGCTTGATGTGAGACCTAATTAGTGTCCCCGATCCTTAAAAGGTAACCAGATCCTGTGGGGGTCATGGTGATGCTGCCCCCCTCGCATGTCCCCACATAAGGGGAAAAGATCGAGGGAGAGAAGGTGGAGGATCCATGCCGGGATGGCGCTCCCCCGGTCAATGCGGCGCCGGACGTCGCCGCGTATGGATGACGCAGTGGCGCCCGACGTCACATGACCGCTGGCACGGACGCGGACAGCATCGCGAGAAGATTTTGAGCGATCTCGCGAGTGGGCGTAAGTGGAAGACTCGTAGCGTCGATCAGGCGACCGAGTCTCCATACCGCCCAACCAGAGGCTGCCCAAACTACAGGCCCCAGCAAACATTGCGGGGGCCTTACCGTGCCGGGGAACGCTGTACGGTCAGCCAATGGGGACAAAGAGGACAGACAGATCCATGCAATGTAGTGCATAGGTTGAATGTTATAACTTTTTTGGACACGAAGTGGAATTAAATGAGCGGTTGAATAGCAGTCACGATACGAGATAGAATCCCCTAATGAAATGAGAAGATTTTTTTGCAATCGCACATGATAAGGCTCAACATATGACAAAAATGTAATTATACATACATATGCAATCCGATGAATCGGTCATCCCTTGTACATCTCAAGCATCTAGAGAGACTTCTTTAAACGAAAATTGCAAAAGTATCTAGATGGCATAGTACATATCTCTGTATACATATATAAATACATAGATATGGCATATCATAGGGAAAGAAAAAAGAAGAGGACACGAAAGAGAAAGATGCAATGAATTGAACATCAATACCTACAGCCTACACATACGAAGGACAGACCAATATATTAAAGTTGACGTCCTGAGATACCATATCTCTATTAAAAGGTCCCATTCAAAGCCACCCGAGCTGAAGCCAGGGAGAAAGGGCTTGAAATTGAAGGCCTCATTGAGCCCAGGGGGAAGGGTTGCGTTAAGGTCCGAGATCCACCGCAGCTCACGCTGGAGGAGGAACTTGTTCAAGTCTCCCCCCAATTGTTTGCTCCCCAAATTGGGGGAGCAAACCCTGAACATATATTTCTAAATCTGATGCAGCTATGAACCAAGCGACATGCATATTAAAAAAGAATAGCGCACACATGCAAAAGAAATGACTATCAAATATGAAGACAATCAATAAATAAAAATGGGGATTTGGTCCCACCATATGGGCATATCGTGCTCAAGCCCACCACTACGTCAAAGTACCCCATTGTCAGTGGGTCCTACACTATCCATAAAAAAGGATGAATCTAGCCTTTCTAACCCTTGGAGACAACACTCCTTGCTGGGAGAGATGTTCTAATGCACTACAAGGGATTTTTCCTATATCTACTTGATAGTGGACACTGATAGAGTACAGGTGTGTATGGGGGGGGGGGGGGGGGTGCTCAACCTCAGAAGTCTGTCAGACCGAATACATAATAAACAAGCAAAAAATTGGGGGAGCAAACCCTGAACATATATTTCTAAAGCTGGTGCAGCTATGAACCAAGCGACATGCATATTAAAAATTCATCCTTTTTTATGGATAGTGTAGGACCCACTGACAATTGGGTACTTTGACGTAGTGGTGGGCTTGAGCACGATATGGCCATATGGTGGGACCAAATCCCCATTTTTATTTATGGATTGTCTTCATATTTGATAGTCATTTCTTTTGCATGTGTGCGCTATTCTTTTTTAATTATAATGAAACTATGAATATCTTCATGGGATCCATTTTTTTTCAACCAAATACTCATCATCCTTCTCATCCAGCATCACTAAAAAGTAGGGGTCAACTTTTAAGGATAAGGAGAAACTGCAGCCATATTCAAGACTTTGACGTCCAAGCAGATATACTCATCCAAGGATTCATTGAAAGGGGTTATAAGAAGAAGGATCTGGAGCACCTAAAAAAAACTAGTAAGAAATACCAAAAGAGAGGATCTCATTAACCACTTTACCACCGGAGGATTTTGCTGTCTTCCGTCCAGGCCACTTTTTGCGATTCGGCGCTGTGCGACTTCAACTGACAATTGCTCGGTCGTGCGACGCCGTACCCAAACGAAATTTACATCCTTTTTTTCCCACAAACAGAGCTTTCTTTTGGTGGTATTTGATCACCTGTGCGATTTTTACTTTTTGCGCTATAAACAAAAAAAGAGCATTTATTTTGAAAAAATAACAATATTTTTAACATTTTTTTATGTGAAATTCCCCCCAAAAAAGATGTAAAAACCAATTTTTAAAAAATTTTTTGGCCAATTTGTTTTCTGCTACCTATGTTTGGTAAAAAAAATCGCAATAAGCGTATTTTGATTGGTTTGCGCAAAAGTTATTGCGTTTACTAACAAAGGGAAAGATTTCTGTCATTTTTGGTGTTTTTTTTTTTAACGAGTAATGGCGGCGATCTGCGATTTTTTTTGCGGGACTGCGACATTGCGGCGGACAGATCGGACCCTTGACTGACATTTTTGACACTTTTGGGGGTACCAGTGACATTACTGCAGTAATCAGTGCTATATATATGCACTGTTACTGTAAAAATGACACTGGCAGGGAAGGGGTTAATTTTATTGGAGAGGGAGGGGTTAATGTATGCCTGGTGCTTACTGACGTGTAGGGGGGGAGGTGACTGAGTGAGTCATGGACAGATCGGATGTCCAGCTATGCTGAACAGTCCGATCTGTCACTCCCTGTCACTATAGAGATCCGCCCGCTGTGTTTACACACAGCGGGCGGATCTCCAGACTCGATCCCCGACGATCGGGTAAGAGCAGTGGCGATCGCCGGTGCTCCTCCCCTGGCCCGACTCCCGCTGTGAATGAAAACAGCGGGAGCGAGCCTCCGGCGGCGCGCAAGCGCCGCCCAGAAGGGGGAGTGTCTGACGACGTTAATACTACGTCGTCAGACGATAACGAACCACTCTGCCGCAGTAGTATTACTGTGAGCAGACGTAAAGTGGTTAAAGAAAATGGAAGAAAGGAAAAAGAAAACAAACATGATTTTGCCTTCATAACTGGTTTCAATAGACAACATAAACAATTAGAAGGAATTATCAAAAAACATTGGCCTATACTCACAGCGGATAGGACCCTGAAGAAAATTCTACCGAGTAGACCGTCCTTTGTTTACAGGAGAGCACCTACACTAAAGGATAGGGTAGTACATAATGTGGTAAACCCACCAAAAACCATTTCTCTCCCTATGAGCATTAATGGTTTTTTCAGATGCTAAAAATGTTTACCTTGCAGAACTAACAGGAGACAACCAAAGAAAATTAAGAATTTCAGATCTCATACCACCGGTGTGGAATATAAAATAAAAGATACCATCACTTGTACCAGTACGCATGTGACCTATGTCATTGAATGCCCTTGCCAGCTACAATATATAGGCAGAACCACTACACCTCTATACATAAGAATCAGAGAACATATAAAAAACATTAAAAAGGGGTTTGAGAAGCATAATCTATCCAGACATTTCAAGGAAGTGCACTCACAGGACCCCTCTGGTTTGACTTTCTATGGAATAGATAAAATAAGAGGGGACTGGAGAGGAGGCAACAAAAAAAGAATGATTTCTAAAAACGAAACGAAATGGATTTTTTTGATGAAATCATTGCGCCCTGATGGGTTAAATGCCGACATAGACTTGAACTGTTTTATCACAGACGTATAATTGAGATATTCCCCACTTTTACATACTTTTATATCTTTACATTTTTAATAGATTCATCTGTAGTCTCAGGGCTCTAAAAACATCCCTCCTTTCTTATGATGTCCTTTTTTATGATGTCCTTTTTTATGATGTTCTTATCATGATATCCCTATCAGTCTTTTTATCCAGTTTTAACCTTGTAACATTGGTGGTCTTTTTTATCTTTGTTTAATCTCCCTTCCGGTTTCTTCACGCTGTTTTTATGTAAGCCCTTTTATGTTTTTATAATTTTATATTAATATTTTTATATTAATATTTTTTTAAAATAAGTTTTCTTGAAAGAAACTTCAGTTTCCTTTTAGGCCTTTTACATGATTTTAGGTCTTCTGTTTTACCTTTATTCTAAGGTTACCTACCGTCCTCCATTCCTCCTTTTTTTATATTCCATCCCTTATTTTAAAAGCTAAAAAGTTTTTAACTTTTTTATTCAATATTACATACACTAGGTGTTGAATTTTAAATATCCCTCCTATCCTCCACCTGTTAATACCCTCCCTCCATACAGAATACAAACTTTTTCTAATAAATTCCTCGTGATTCTTCTCATCCAACATCATCCACTCCATTTCACCCCTTAACCCCCTTGTGTAGCAAGCTTATAATGAAACTATGAATATCTTCATGGGATCCGTTTTTTTCAACCAATTACTCATGATCCTTCTCATCCAGCATCACTAAAAAGTAGGGGTCAACTTTTAAGGATAAGGAGAAACTGCATTTTTTATTTTATTTATTTTTCATCCTTCTTATTCAGCATCATAATATACCTTAAATAACTTTTTTCTCGTATAATATTCAATATTTCCCATCTAAATACTAGAGAATACATCTCTAGAGAGTTTTTTGAGCCATTGATACAATTATATGGGATCGGAATTCTGAATAATTATTTATTTATTTTTACATAACCTTATAATGTTAGTACACTAGTGTCACACATCTTTTTATATAACCTTGGGGTGTTCTTAAAAAGAAGACAGGATATATATTACCTCTTCCATATAAGAATGGTTGACATAGGATTTTTACCCCGCCATCCCTCATTACATATAACACCTGACTTGGTTTTTATTAAAAAGATTCCCTCTGCTTTTTTACCATTCAGGATGTTTGGCATTTTTAAGTTAATTTTAAAACATTTTTCAGTACACAATTTCTTTTTAAATTCTAATAATAAAGCTTTTTATATTGGTTCGGTGAGGCTACTTTGAAATGATGATAAATAGCCGCCCTTCTCTATCTGCACGTAGCCATCATTGCAGAGAGGAGAAAGATATCCCCCCGATCGGCAACAATAATGAGCACCAAGATGGCGTCGGGAAGCCGTTCGGTTGCCATGATACGGGCAGGCTATTTAACAACCGGGAGTGCGCTATGGTGACGCCGCTCCAGCAGACGTCCTCTGATGAAACGCGTAGGGCGGAGTCCATTGCGTCATACGTCACTTCCGGTTTTGGAACATTGAGCCGTGGAACGCGGGAGCTTCCCGGCGGACCTACACTGATCAAAGACAGCCTTACCGTGAGTCTCTACACTCGTCTTTATTGCTTACAAGTGTACACTGCATCATGGGGCTCCCCTCTCTTTTTTCTCCATGGAACTAGCCAGCCTGTGCCTGCCAGTGTTAATTTCGTCGTCTAAAACCGACTAAAACGTTTTCGTCGACTAACACAATTCAGATGACTAAAATACGACTAAAACTAAAATGGCATTTTAGTCTTAAGACTAAAATATGACTAAAACTAAAATGGCATTTTAGTCAAAAGACTATAACTAAAACTAAATCGAAATTTGCTGCCAAAAATTAACACTGGTGCATGCTCAAAGCATAAATAATAACATATTAGATTTTTCACTCCAGGACCAGCAGTAGTATATAATGAGTTTGAAAATTGTAGAGAAATGCTTAAATAATGCATTACAAATTACAATTGAACTACACCCATTTGATTATAGATGACTAAAATGAGTTTTAGTCGACTAAAATGTAGGGCGTTTTAGTAGACTAAAATATACTGGAGTTTTAGTCGACTAAATACGACTAAAACTAAAACACTTGCAGAAGACTAAAATGGGACTAAAACTAAAATGCCATTTTAGTCCTAAGACTAAGACTAAAACTAAATTGAAATTTGCTGCCAAAATTAACACTGGTGCCTGCTTGGCCAAGGAGAGGAACCCCCGGGACTTGCATACAATCTGTTTTACCACATCTACAACAACAGGTTGTATATCCGTTGCGATACCTAGTGGTCACACAGGTGGTTGCAACTTTTTTATTCACTATTGGGAATTGCTTATCACTTTTCACCAATAGCATCACCAGAATTCCCTTATTTTGAACACAATTTTCATTTACAGTAACCACTAATGTCCATTAGACTCTGCACTGTATAAAGAGTTTTGGAATAAATGAATCACTTGTTTTGAAATTTTTTGTTTATTTATTTGCACACAAGCACTTTGCACGAGGTCACCATACACAGTCAGATCCAGTGGTTTCAATTGGATTAATACTGTGAAGCACTTATTTTATTTGGTGTCATTTCTTAGTTTGAAGTTTATTACTTTGAGTTATTATATAATTTATTTGACACTTGATCACTCATAGGTAGCGCCGTATCAACCTCTCTGCACCTTTATAAAATTCTTAACCCCTCTGGGTTTGGTTGTTGGCTGCTTACACCTTATTATTTATTCACCATCACCACATATTCCATAGCGCTGGTCACTTCTTTCTCATCTGCTGATAGTACAGTACTTTGGAGGCACTCTGCACATGCTCAGTTTGGTGTATATGGCTATAGAGTGTTATCATTTTTTTGTTTGTTTTTATGTGATTAGCACAGGGCCAATTAGCACTGTACAGACAGAGGGTCATGCAGCCTCATAGGTCAGAGGAGAATGAAAACTCCTCCTACAAGCTTTAACCAGCACTCAGCCAGACTCTGATAGAAGTCACCAGCTTTATACTACTGATGAGAAAAGGTATTTAGCAGTTTATATTTACTAAAATAATTGCATTGCCATGTTCTGTTTACTGTGGGAGACCAGATATAGTGAATGCAGAGTCCTGGGTTTAGTAACACTTTAAAGTGGATGTAAAGGTAGATGTTTAATTAAGGTAAAACACTTTCTGCATGCAGTTCCTCTCCCCCAGCCCCCCTCATACACTTACCTGAGCCCGATCTCGACCCAGCGATGTGCATGAGAGCAGAGGCTCTTTCTGCTCGCTTCCTTCTCATTGGCACAAAGACAACAGCTGCAGCCAGTGACGAAAGAGCAGGGGACGGGGCCAAGTCCTGCTCTTGGTGTCAATAGATGCAGACAGCGAGCCTTGGGAGAGAGCCCGCACAGGTGTCCTCATAGTTAGGGGGGGAAGATGGACTAGAAAATTTGAATGGACTTTACTTAAAGGATATGTTCACCTTTGGCAACATGTTACATGCATTTTTAGGGTGGAACACGCAATATGTTCCCACTGCTACAGCCTTTCCCCACCCCACTGCCTCTAGTGACAGCGAGCCAGAGTTCTTCTCCCCATATTTGCTGTCATAATTTTAAAAAAAACGCGGCCTTGTGGGGCTGCACCCACCTGGCCACAGCATTCATTCACAGAGTTCTGTGAATTAATGAATGAACTACAAGTACAGACATCCTTTGCGGCTGTTGGCTTGTGGTTCTCAATGAACTACCAGGGCCCTGTTGAGCACTCTAGGTAGTTCATTATTTCTTATTGTCAGTGTGTAACTGCCTGGTTGTACAAGGTACGAGCAGACAGCTTACACAGACAGTCTGCATTGATCTGTTGATCGTGAGTGCAATACTTTGCAGGCTCCTAGTAAAATAATAAATAAATGCACATTTTATTTGCCTGCAAAAAGATGTCCTTTTATTATTATTTTTTTTTTAAAGGTGAACTTATGCTTTAAGCGATTAGGAAAAGAAAGCCTTATGCCTCGTACACACGTTCAGATAATCGTACGACATATCGTTCGAGTAAAGTAGCATGCTACAAAATGTCGAATGCAACCATGTGTACTAACCATATGATTTCTGTCGTACGGTTGTGTGAAAGCAACCAGAATGCGTAGCCACGTCTTGGAAAGTGATGTCACATACGTCACATGTGCGTGACCCCTGTATCTGACACGCCTCTTCCGTTCTTCCGTTCGTATTGTCGAGGTTATCCGTGATTTTCTTCCCCGCGTTTAATCGTCTTTTTGCGTTTATTCGCTCGTTCTCCGAACACGTAGAACTGTTCGTGAAGAAATGCATGACACCGTGCTTCCAATTACCATCTTGGGAGTAGTGGCTATCTTCAATGTAATGAACAGGAAGAAGCAAAAAAGGAAGACATGGTCCAAGCAATGGTTGCGTGACCGCCAGAAGTAAACCATTGTTTACATTCTCCAGATTCCCCTTCCGGGTTATTTCGCTATTTCCGATCATGCGCGGTGTTTGTCGAACGATTTTTAGCGGACGCATAGTGTACTAATTACACGATTGTCGTTCGCGGGGCTATCGTACGACAGAAGTTTTCCTGTTTGTCCCTTCGGATTTTGTTGGACGAACGGTTGTGATCGGCTGTCGAAAGCAGTGTACTAACGATCAGATTATCGTGCAACCAGGTCGAAAGCGAGTTTTTTCGTACGATTATCTGACTGTGTGTACGAGGCATAACTCCAGCTAGCATTATTAGGCTGTTAAATAAAAAAAAAAAAAACAATTTATTTTGCTTCTTGAATAAAGGTAAATAAAAAAAAGCTGATAATTATAAGCACACCTATCAGTGTTAAATAGTTTGTCTCAACCCTCTAACTTCCACTTTTTCTGCATAGCTTTGTCTGTTAAAGGAGGTAGAAAAATAACAGCTGGATCAACAGGTGAAAAACTAAATTACATGGGGTGCTCAGAAATCAAAGACTGCTGTGCCAATGCTAATGACAGACAGCACCATATGTGTAAGTTTTGATTTTACCTTTAGTACCACTTTACATTTTTTCCTGCAGGTAACTGAATTTTTCCTTTATACATAGTATGTGTATTCAGCTTTAACTTTGGAATCTGTTTTTTTTTTTTTTTCTCTCAGGGACTTCACCCAGTAAACATTTTTTCATTGTTGACCACTTTTTTGTGTTGGTCTGTTTTTTTCCCACTCAGCTAACCTGTTGTTCCACCTGTTTTCTTGGTGAATGGTTGGTCCTCCATTTTGCGGACTCAGGCCCATTGCTCTTTCAAGCAACAGCTTCCATTTAGTGGTAATTGTCTGTCCTGCTCAGGAGCACCAGATTGATCCTTGGTGCCCTCCTTTTGGTCCTGACAAATTGCACATTGGTATGGCCCTTTGTTCATCTAGCCTTAATTAAGGTGTTTATTTCTTCAAATCCTCCATTGTAGTGTGATCTCCATGTTGTTGGATTCTGACTGTTGCCAATTCCTCAGCTGATGTAGGTAATACATGCAACTAAGGGGATAAGCAAACAAAAAACACAAAGCACCAGTGGCAGTCATCCCAGAGTAAGCCAATTCTTTAATGGGTCAGAAAAGAGAAAGAAAGGGAAGCGCCATATAAGTGCAAAAGGTTAAAACGGTAATGAGCTCATAAGGTGTGAAGTAATAAAGTGATCATCAATATTAGAAGCCACTACATCCACTTCTGCAGTGTCCCCAAGTAACAGAAAATGCGGCTGTAAGCTGAGTGAGAAGAGTCAAGGACGCTGGTCGGGATTCCGGAATCGCCTCACGCTGGCTTGGAATTCCTCTTTAGGTTTTCACTGTGCTGGGTTTCATAGGTTTTCCTAGGCATCAATCTAGTGTTTCTGATTGGGATGGGGTTTACTCCATAAGTTACAGAGTCTCTGGGTATCTTTCTGACGTCCTTAGTAGCCCGAAACAAACTTGAAGTGACAGTTCCATTTTAATCAGTCAATTATGGTTGCTTGACACGATGGTAACTCTTTTGGAATAAATGTATAACAAAACTCTGGCTGAGCACTGTTATACATTTTGATATGTATCCTACGTGACAACCGTTTGACATTTGGTGGCTTTTCAGTAGATTAGAAACAGCACTGAATTATGTAATGCCAGAGAGCTCTTTGGAAAATTAACACATTATAATTATACTGACTAAGCATAAATGTGGTTAAAATTATTATTTTTTTTTTAAACTGTGAACTACTGTTAAAAAAAAAAAAAGCAAAACTATACCCTAAAATCACTATTTTTAAATGTGGCGATTCGCCACTGGCTGCTTGGGCGATGTAGGATGTAGCTGTAGAGGTGGGAGTGTACAAAATAATACCCCTTTATTTCTGGGAATATGATAAAGTGTGAAACTGAAGTGTACAAATCTGGATACAGGAGAGGAGACAAGAGAACATGAAAAACAATCCACGTTGCTGGCTATTTACTTATACGCACCTGTGGTGCTGTGATGGGTTATTTTTGGGCGGTGGGGGTTGAGCTATGTTCAGATGATCCCCATATCAGTTTATGGTGCATGTGGAAGTGGTGAAAACAAAAACACCAGCAAGAAACAAAATGGAAATTTAAAAAAAAAAAAATCAAAGTATAATTTTTTGGGGGAGAACTGTTCTTGTCCCGGATGGAATCTAAAGCACTGGGGAGGTATAGCAAGTTACCCACTACATCTCTACTACAACAGCTGGCAGGTAAATGGCACTTTCAATTCTCGTATTATCTTCTAGGGCACTGGAAATGTTGGAAAGTCTAATGCTCATAAGCTAAAGGCTAATGGTTTATATAGGGAGAGGTTTATACCTGGTTTACCTAAAAAAAAAAGAGAAAAAACACACACAAAAAAAAAAAAAAATCAGTGGATTGCTTTCGCCATTAAAGGAAACATTTACTCACTACCTTTTATGTTGTATCTTAACTAGTTACAAATTGGCTTAATCAGATTTGATCCTTACAGTGTGCAGACTGATTTCACTTTCACTGTGAAAGCGACATGCAGGCTGGGTTCACACTTTTGCTACTGTGGTAATGCATGTGTTGTAGTAATGCATGCATTACCAGAACACATGTTAACAGATGTTACGAGTATTAGTGCAGTGCCATTTATTTTATTGGGTTGCCCTAACACAACGTAGTTTGTAATGCAGTACAACGTATTTTGTAATGCAGTACATCCGAAAAGTGTAAACCCAGCCTTACAATGTTAAAGGTGCTAAGTATTGCACACAGTGCTTTCCCAACATGATTACTGATCCATCCCTGTGGCTGGTAGAAGAGCAAACAGCTCCTTTAACATCAAATATACCACAATAGGTAAGGCATGTTGGGAAGAATATTACAACATGAACCTGCAAGAATGTAATTTAAATGAGGCCGCACAGATTTCTCTCTGCCTCCGATTCTTGGAGAAGACTCTGATCATATCCAAGTGACAGGTTACATTTTTTATATAGTTGTTTCCCAATGAATACAATTATTTCCAGGTGATAAATGCTGTATGTAAAGATACAAGCACTAATACAAGTGAATTCATAACAGACTGAGAACTAATGTTTACTGGCAAACTTAATTAAAAAAAAAAAAAAAATCAATATAAGAAGATTTGGAAAAAAGCCAAAGCATTGCCTAATTATGCAAAACCAGTCAATAGTGTAGAAAATGTACCCCAGAAGGAGTACCGCTTTTCCAGAAGGCCTTTCTTGGAAATTGTCAGGAACAGTGTGCAGTATATAGACATTTAGGATTATCACATTGCCACCTAATTATACAGTTCCGTACCTACATACTGGTATGACCTTTCATTCCTTGTGAAATATCTTATGTATAATTATCTTGTGCCATTTATCTGACCATTTAAGCTCATTTTAATATCATAGTTAATGACTATGCCATAGGCAGGATGACACACTTAATCAACATAGTGAGAAACATGTTTTAATTTTGTTTTAAAAACAGTTATTAAACTGTAGAAATTAACGTCTAAGTTATAATCATGTAAAATGTATTTGTCTATATAATAATCAACCTAAAAAATCATATGCAGCTTTCTTTGCATACATTTTCTAGTGATACTCAGAAATGGGACCGCAACTGTAGGGAGAACAAATGGAAAAACAAGAAACAGAGGGAGAACAATATGAATTTATATGGGCAGCAGGGAAGACAAGTGCGAGATACTGGCTGAAGGGAGCACAATAATTTGGCACAAAGGAAGTGCAGAGACATGCCTTAAAATAAGTTCATGGGAGGAGCAAAGATTTCAAGTCAAGGCAGAAGGCGGAGTCATCCAATGGATAAGACAGGGCGCTGTCCAGCATCTCTGGTAGCTCAACGAGAAGAGTCATCGCCAGATTGAGCAGAGGTTCCAGGTTCAAGTGCAGGCCCTGACAGTACTCCCCTCCTCCCAGGACGTCTTAGGGCCAGGTTTGTGAGGAATTTTCTTAATCTAGTGGCATAAAGGTTCCCCTCAGGCTCCCAGAAATTTTCTTCTGGGCCATATCCTTCCTATTGAACCAGATACTGTAATGTGTTCCTAAAGATCCTGGATTCAAGAATTTTCTCCACCACAAATTCCTCTTCACCCTGTACCTCAACAGGTGGAGGTGGTGGAAGAATTCTTCCAGAAATAGGATTTTCATGAAATGTTTTGAGTAGCGATATGTGAAAAACAGGGTGAATCTTCATACTGTTGGGAAGTTTTAAGCGAAAGGTAAAAGGGTTGATTTGAGCAGAAATCTGGTTCCACAGACCTTCTGTCCAACTTTGCAGATGGAACATGGACCTTTACCTTTTTGGTTGATAACCAAACTTTGTCACCTACATCAAAAGTAGGAAGCGATCTGTGATGTCTATCAGCAGCCTTCTTGTAACATTCCTAAATATCCCTCAAAGTCTCGATCAATTTCTCCTGAATATATCCTGCAATGTAGTTAATGTTGGTAACAGAAGGAGTTGGAGTTGAGATAGGAAGATCAGGAAAAAAACTCGATGATACCCATTGTTTAAGTAAAAATTACTTTGAGAAGTGGGGCTATGGTTAGAATTGTTATAAGCAAACTCTGCTGTAGAAAGATAATCCATCCAGTCATCTTAAAGATAACAGGCAAAACATCGAAGGTACTGCTCCAAGGTTTGATTGGTCCTCTCGGTCTGACCATTAGACGAAGGATGAAAAGCGGAGGTCAGATTACCTGTTACACCTAAAGATGAGCAAAAGATTTTCCAAAAATTTGATTTAAACTGTACTCTTCTGTCAGACACCATATCATCGGGCATTCCTGTAGTTTAAATAATTCTCGAACCATTACCGCTACAGTTTGTTCAGCATAAGGTACCTCCTTAACGGGTATAAAATGAAGCATCTTAGTGGTTGACAACAACCAAGATAGTGGTCATTTCTTTTGAGTTAGGTAAATCGACCACAAAGTCCAAAAAAAAAAAAGTCCCCCATGCTCTTGATGGAACAGGGAGTGGTTGGAGCAACCCCAAAGGAGAAGCTTGGGGAGTCTTATTGCGTGCACAGGTCAGACACAAGGCCACATAGTGTTTGACATCAGTGTTAATTTCGTAGACTAAAACGTTTTTCGTCGACAAAATTAACACAATTTTAGTCGACTAAAATACAACTAAATCTAAAACAATTCAGATAACTAAAATACGACTAAAACTAAAATGGCATTTTAGTCATAAGACTATAACTAAAAATAAATAAAAAATTGACATCATCAAAATTAACACTCCTCTGCTGGCCATTTCTATATCGGCAACACAATTCCATCCAGAGCATGTAATAATAGCACATTAAAGTTTAAACATGTATTGCACTACTGCATACGCATAAGTAAGGAGCATCTACTAAGCTGCTGAAAACTAAACAATTAAGAAAAAGGCTTTTCTTATATTTTTCCCTAATATTTAATGATGGTAATATATTCAGGTAATATGTGCAATGACATTACAGCCAATGGAGTTTACAGCAGTGTTAATTTCGTCAACGAAAACGTTTTTGTCACCGCTTTCGTCACCGGCATTTTTCAACAGACGAAAACGAGACGCAAAGTATAGCACATTTTCGTCAAATGACGACAACTATGATGAAAATACAATCCGTTTTCGTTAACGAACGAAAACTAAACGAGAATGTGAGGCAGGGACGTTTACCCAACTCCCGGTTTTCACGGAGCTCCGCCTGTGTGGCGTCTGGCGTGGCGTGCCCCGTGACGTCCGACGTGAGGAGTGGACTACTACAAGAGAGTCGACTCGAGACCAGTCACCTGACCTCACCAGAGCACTGCAGCTGTAGCACTACAGCCAGACGCGCCAGGCCCGACTCACCACATGGCACTGGCACCCGGCCACCACTGCATCCAGAGCAGAGCACCCACTGTGAGTTAACAGCCAGGCCAGCTATTACTGCCTCCCTGAGTCCCCTCAGACCACTCACCAGTCACCACTGGCATCCGATTCCGCCATCCATCCAGGACTGTGTGCGTGCATATAGGCCGCTGAGGCCCGCCCGGCCCATCCTGTTCAACAACTTCAGTTCAGAGTCATACCATAGACCACCCTTAAACCTGAGACCCCCATCCAGCACTCTGAGCAGCACTGTGTGCACTCACTGCACTGACTGCAGGCAGCAGCATTACAGGCCTCCTCTCTGACCTGACCATGACCATTTAGATGATTAAAATGAGTTTTAGTCGACTAAAATGTGCTGGAGTTTTAGTCGACTAAAATGTAAGATGTTTAAGTCGACTAAAATGTACTGGAGTTGTTTTAGTCGACTAAATACGACTAAAACTAAAACACTTGCAGAAGACTAAAATGGGACTAAAACTAAAATGCCATTTCAGTCCTAAGACTTAAATTGAAATTTGCTGCCAAAATTAACACTGTTTGACATCTTTCTTATAGCCAGGCCACCAAAATGAGCGTTACAATAGTTCCTCAGTCTTAGAAACCCCAAAGTGCCCTGCAAGTTTTGAGTCATGAACCAACCTGAGGGCTTCAACCCGAGCACATTTAGGTACATAAAGACAATGTGCATGAGTTCAAAAGCCGTTCTTGTACTCAAGGTTAAAATAAGTAGGGCGATGATTGAGAAGTGGGTCATTTTAATACCCCTCCTTGAGGAGAATCAAGAATATATTGAAACTGGTGTCCCCTATGTGGGGATTAGCTCAGTGGCGGGTGTGGATGACCCCTTGGGGGGGTTCGTTACACAGGGAGATAGCCGAGAAGTGGTTGCAAACAACAGTTTGGTTTATTCTTGCAATTTACTTCACACAAGTGCAAGCCTCAAAAACAGCAAAAATAAAAATAAAACACAAAATAAATCCTTGCCACTGTGGGCGGCTACCTTCTCACATACAGGCAGAGATGTATAGTAACGAAGTAGAAATACTTAAGTACTGTACTTAAGTACCGAAATGCGGTATCTGTACTTTCCTAGAGTAGAATTTTTTTCTCCTACTTCTACTTTTATTTCACTACATTTTTTCGATGATTTCAATACTTCTACTCCAATATTTTTTTTTTGTGCTGCATAGTTACTCGTTACTTTTAAAAAAATGACCACTGCCAGAACAGTAGAT
Source organism: Pelophylax lessonae (assembly GCF_965119305.1). Lineage (NCBI taxonomy): Eukaryota > Metazoa > Chordata > Amphibia > Anura > Ranidae > Pelophylax > Pelophylax lessonae. The sequence continues at coordinate 267,195,306 of NC_138771.1, read as the reverse complement.
GGCAGGTTTCATGAAGCTCAAAAAAATGTGTATAATGTCATTTGTAAATCAGCGCATACGAAAATAAAGGCTGTGTATAATAAAAGCTGCTATACCAAATCTTTCCAATAAAAAGAAAATATGAAACAAACAAATAAATGGTACTACAGCGCTTAAAGTGCATCAAGAAACTACTAACAAACACAGGTTAATCATTTGAATAAATCATTTGAAATAATAAAAAACAATATGATGTTCAAACTTTTGACTTCTTTCTTTAATAACTACATAACACAGTACTTGTACTTCTACTTTCAGTACTTGAGTAGAATTTTTTTTTTTTCAAAACTACTGGTACTTTTTACTTCTAGTACTTAAGTAGCACATTTTTTGAAAAAACTACTTGCAATACTTAAGTAAAAAAAATGTTGAATACTTTAGTACTTCCACTTAAGTAACTTTTTCTGCGAGCACTTCCACTTCTACTCAAGTCACTTTTTGATCGAGCACTTGTACTTTTACTCAAGTAGAAATTTTGAGTACTTTATACAAGTCTGCATACAGGAACCTACCTACGGAGTCTGTCTCCAATCTACTGTTGGGCAAACTTTGCTGATCCTAAAGCAGACACTCAATAGTCCATGTTTTTCTCTTCACACAACAAATGTCCATTGAACATGTCCCTTTACTCTTCACATAGAACACATTCCTTTGTTTGTCTCTTCACATAGCAACCATTCATTTGCTTGTCTCTTCACATAGCAAACAGTTAATTTATTTATTTTCACATAGAAATAGTCCAGACCTCACCTTGAGTAGTCTTCACACTTTTTACCCTCCTCAGCGCACATCGCTCCAGGAGGTCTTCTCCCATGCTCACACAGCGTCGGGAGGCACACATCTGATTGTCCTCCTCTCCCCAGCTTCACACAGCGTCAGGAGGCAGCAATCCATAGACTTCCTTTGGACAATTTATAGAGGCCTTAACTTCCTCATTCCGAACAGCTGAAGGCCTTTCAACTTTCTTAAGCCAGTTCTGGCTACCTTTGCAGCCGACACCCTATAGTAATTGGTGAATTTTCAAAACCAGGTGGAAATGTATCTCCTGTCTGTGACTACATCCACAGATTTACCTGACTTCCTGTCACACCTAAGAAGTTCTTTTGAGGCAGGATTGTACATTCACAGTTGCCTTCCTGGAGAGGTTCAGTCAACATCCTCGATAAGGCATTGGCCTTACCATTCCTTGATACAGGTCGATACGAGATAAACCTGGAAAAGAACAGCGACCACCGGTCTTGTCTAGAAGACATCCTCTGGGTAGAACAAATTAATTCTAGATTTTTATGATCAGTGAGCAGGGCCGGACTGGCCTACCTGGAAATTTCCAAGTAGACCGGCAAGTCCCCCTGCCCTGGCTGAACATCAATTGCACCTGTAAAAAAAATGGCAGTGGCCAGCCCAACATGTACACTGCGCATGTGCCGCCGGGACACTCAGGAAAGCCCGTACACACTCGATTATTCTCGGGCAGACGGCGCATGCACGGTGACGTAATGGTGCTGGGTGGCGCCATTTTTAAATGTAAGGCACCTCACCGATGGGTAAGTGAGACCCCTCCGCAGCCCCTGCATCTCCTCAGGAGATGCAGTGCTGCGGAGATTGGTACAGGAGATTCTCCTGTACCTATCCCTGTAGCACTGCATCTCCTGTACCATGCCCGCAGCCCTGCATCTCCTGTACTATGCCTGCAGCCTTGCATCTCCTGTACCATACCTGTAGCACTGCACCTCCTGTACCATGACCGCAGCCCTGCATCTCCTGAACCATGCCCGCAGCCCTGCATCTCCTGAACCATGCCCGCAGGCCCGAATCTCCTGAACCATGCCGCAGCACTGCATCTCCTGAACCATGCCGCAGCACTGCAACTCCTGTACCATGCCTGCAGCCCTGCATCTCCTGCACCATGCCCACAGCCCTTCATCTCCTGTACCATGCACGCAGCCCTGCATCTCCTGTACCATGCCCGCAGCCCTGCATCTCCTGTACCATGCCCGCAGCCCTGCATCTCCTGTACCATGCCTGCAGCACTGCATCCCCTGTACCATGCCCATAGCCTAAATGTAAGGCACCTCACCGATGGGTAAGTGAGACCCCTCTGCAGCCCCTGCATCTCCCCAGGAGATGCAGTGCTGCAGGGATTGGTACAGGAGATTCTCCTGTACCAATCCCTGCAGAACTGCATCTCCTGTACCATTCCCGCAGCCCTGCATCTCCTGTACCATGCCCCCAGCCCTGCATCTCCTGTACCATACCTGCAGCATTGCATCTCCTGTACCATACCTGCAGCACTGCATCTCCTGTACCATGACCGCAGCCCTCCATCTCCTGAACCATGCCCGCAGCCCTGCATCTCCTGTACCATGCCTGCAGCACTGCATCTCCTGTACCATGCCCGCAGCCCTGCATCTCCTGCACCATGCCCGCAGCACTGCATCTCCTGTACCATGCCCGCAGCACTGCATCTCCTGTACCATGCCCGCAGCACTGCATCTCCTGTACAATGCCCGCATTCCCGAATCTCCTGCACCTCCTGTACCATCCCCACAGCCCTGCATCTCCTATACCATGCCCACAGCACTCCATCTCCTGTATCATGCCCGCAGCACTGAATCTCCTGTACCATGCCCGCAGCCCTGCATCTCCTGTACCATGCCCGCAGCCCTGCATCTCCTACACCAATGCCACAGCCCCTGCATCATGCCCCCAGCCTCTGCTGCACCATGCCTGCAGCACTGCATCTCCTGTAACATGCCCGCAGCCCCTGCATCTTCTGTACCATGTCCAGAGCCCATGCATCTCCTGTATCATGTCCGCAGCCTCTGACATGTCCTCCCTTACAATGCCTGCAGCCCCTGCATGTCCTGTACCATGCCCGCAGCCTCTGACATGTCCTCCTGTACCATGTATGCAGCCTCTCACATCTCCTGTACCATGCCCTCACAGCCTATGACCACCTCCTGTACCACAGCCGCACTTTTAACCAGAATTTGCTCATATATAGATAGCCCTATATGCTTTCATATCTGTCTTATCTATAATACACTCTTTAAATGTGCTTTAAAATGCATGGTTTTCCCTTTTATGAACAAGAAAATGGCGTTATGCTGTTGGGCCAGTATAATAATGCTATGGGGCTGGTATAAATTATTTCCAGGGCTGAATTTTATTCCCAGTCCGGCCCTGTCAGTGAGAACAGTTACCAGATGTTTAGCCCCTTCCAGCAGATGCCTCTATTCAGAAAAGGCTTCCCCTAATTGCCAGCAACTTCTTATTCCCAATGTTATAATTATTTTCAGTTGACGACATTAAGCGAGAGAAATACGCACAAGGATGAAGCTGCATCTTTTCTCCTTTTCGATGAGAAAGGATAGCTCCCACATCAGAGTCTGAGGCATCTAATTCCACTTTAAAAGGAATTTTAGGATCGGGATGTACCAATATTGGTGCAGAAGTGAAAAGAGAATTTAGCTTAATAAAAGCAGTCTTTGTCTCAAGTGACCACAGAAAGGGCATCCTTTTCTTTGTCAGCTGTGCAATTGGTGCTTTCATCTTAGAGAAGTTTCTTATGAATTATGGCAAATCCAACAAATCGTTGAATTTCTAGGGGCAGGCCAATCCACCGCTGCTTTGTTATTCCAAGGATCCATGTTCACTCCTGTAGGAGAAAGAATATATCCCAAGAACTACATCAGGGTTATGTCAAACTCACATTTCTCCAATTATATATAAAGTTGGTTCTTTCTTAACCACTTACGGACCGCCCGCCGCAGTTTTACGTTGGTATTTTGACGTTAAATACCGGGGTTATGGCTGCAGATAGCGGCCATAACCCAGGTATTTTTTTTGAAACTGCAGGTGGTCCGCTTTAACATAAGGGTGGTCTCAGCAGCAGATTCGGGATCACCCTTATGGGCGGCAGGAGAGGTGCCCCCCTCCCTCCCTCCCCTTCCCGGTCGTTTTCCCTGCTTACCGTAGCTGCCGTTAGCGGGGAAAACGATCCGGTCTGCTGTCCCCTCAGGCAGGAAGTTGAGTGAAGGCAAGATGCCACTCACTAGACTCTATGGCTTTGGAGGGCCGGAGCGATGTCATACATCACTTCCTAGCAACGGATTTAAAGAGCCCATTTTTTTTCAAGATTAAATAAAATTACTTCTTTTTTTTTTCTTTTTTAGATGTGAGATCTGAGGTCTTTATGACCCCAGATCTCACATTAAAGACGTCCTGTCATCCTAATTTCTATTACAAGGGATGTTTATATTCCTTGTAAAGGAATAAAAGTGATCAAATTTTTTTTCCTTAAAAAACAGTGTAAAAATAAAAGAAAATAAATAGGGAAAAAACGCAAAAACGCAAGTCGCGCCAACATATGTAAATGGTGTTCAAACCACACATGTGAGGTATCACCGTGATCATTAGAGCGAGGGCAATAATTTGAGCTACAGAACTCCTCTGTAACTTTAAACTGGTAACCTGTAGAAATTTTCAAAATGTCGCCTATGGGGATTTTTACGTACCAATGTTTTTTGCCATTCCACGAGTGTAATTTTGAAGCATGACATGTTGGGTATCTATTTACTTGGCGTAACATTATCTTTCACATTATAGAAAAAAATTTGTGTTTGTAAGACCGCTGCGCAAATACGGTGTGATAAAAAATATTGCAACGATCTCCATTTTATTCTCTAGGGTCTCTGCTAAAAAAAAAAACTATATATATATATATATATATATATATATATATATATATATATATATATATATATATATATATATATATAAACAACACGTGTCAGAAAAAGGCCTGGTCCAGAAGTGGTTAACTTTTCAAATACAGTGCAAACATGCTAGTAATGCTCCTCAGAGTTATTAGAAAAGATGAGAACATCATCCAGATAAGCAATCACAAACTGGTCCGATAGATTTCGAAAAGCATCATTGATGAAGTGAAGGAGCATTGCAGAGGCTAAAAGACATAACCAAGGACTCAATATGCCTATATCTGGTTCTAAAGGCAGTTTTCCATTCATCTCCTTGATGAATGCGGACGAGGTTATATGCCCCCTGTAAGTCTAGTTTTGTAAAGCCTGGCAGAGTCTTTCCAACATTTCAGAGATTAAAGGAAGTGGATAACAGTTTTTAATAGTAATTTTATTTAAGTCCCTGCAGTCAATGCATGGACACAAGGTAGAGTCTTTCTTTTCAACAAAGAACAGGGCTGCCCCTGCAAGAGAGGGTGAGGATCTTATGAAGCCCTTCTCTAAATTCTCATCAAGCCACTCCCTGAAAATCTTTAATTCAGGTTCTGATAGAGTGAAAAGATGACCAAAAAGGTATTTCAGCCTCTGGAAGCAGTTCAATGGGACAATCATATGGGCGATGAGGAGGTAACTGATCGGTATTCTTCTCATTACAGACATCCCAACACTCATAATTGTCATGAATCTGCAGTAATGTTTCATGCCCTGACTGTCTGCTTACCTCTCTGGTCTGTGTATCAGCTTTAGGGACCATGCTCTCACACCTGTGTGTTTAAGTAATCTTCTCTCAGCATGGCTCCACCCCAGCCTCTAACAGGAAACACTATATTAACACACGCACTGCAAGCCAGCTTTGCCCAAACAACAATTTTGAGAAGGCTTCCCTGAATGTTTCTTGCTGTGTGCGGCTGATCTCCGTATACCGACTTTGGCTTGTTCGCCTGACCATACCTGTCTGCTTGTTGCCCTGACCTTCGGCTCGTTCTTCTGACCATCCCTGTCTGCTTGTTGCCCCGACCTTTGGCTTGTTCTCCCGACTATCCCTTGTTGTCCTGGACTGCTGATTCCTCTCTATTCACCACAGCAAGCCATGAGCGTGAGCTGGGAGACCCTGGGGGGGCCACGACCGGGAGTCAACTGCAGCCAAGTCCATCCTCACCATCAGAGGCTCTGGTGAAAACCTGCTGGCACTTAGACTCGCCCGGGGATATCCTATGCTCTAGCTTCCTGTCCAGGACTGTGTCTGCGACCCTGTATAGCTGCTTCTCTAAAGCCATCAAACCTCAGCAGTTGGGTTCACAACCTCTGCGGTGCACTCACCGTCAATGGGTCCTGCAGGTGACGCTGGCAATGATATTGTGGTGGCAGGTAGTCATAGGACTGCACAGTAACCACATCCACCTGTGATTACTTAACTGGTGGAGAACTTGTTTGACAAGGTTCTCTACAATATACCTCGCAATGGGGGGACAGGGAACGTAAAATTTATAATCCGTGCTTCCCAGTTGATGGAAGGATGCCCCAGTGTATGTTATTTTTTTTTTCAAATAAGCCACTATATACCTTTTTTTATAGGACCACCTCTCTCCTCTCCATGTCACTTCTCTCCTCTCCAGGTCTGATAGGCGGCTAGTCACGTGAGCGCAGCTATGAAAAAAGTTTACAGCAGTTTACTTTTTAGAAAATACATATACTGGGGCACATCATTTAATATAACAGAGGGGATTATAGGCATAAGACACAGTTACAATAGCAGCAGGAGAGGAGGGGCAGGCACTGTCACAAGCTGACAGGCAGGGAGGAAGGGGGGAGAGAGGACAAAGGAGAGCTGCGGATGAACGGACCATGGTGTCAGGGCTCAGCAGCAATTTGGGTACAGCGTCGCACGACCGCGCAATTTTCCGTTAAAGTCACGCAGTGCAGAATCGCAAAATAGGGCCTGGTCTTTGAGCAGACAAATCCTCCGGGGCTTAAGTGGTTAAAGGAACACAATCCATTTTTTTTTTTTTTTTAGGGCTAACCATCCACCGTCTCCATATCGATAGGGGCAGATTTATTTCTTGTTTGGGTATTATTACTGTGGGCAAATTCTATGTACATAAAGTTCCCCCAACCCCAGAGTCCAGCATAGCAGAGCAAGGGATTTCAATGTTCGCAGAGATAGGTTTAATAGGGATGACAAAATGAGGTAGTAGAGAATTCACTTCCTTTTCTTCATGAACCAATGAGGAGAAAAACTGGCTAATGAAGTTTATTTGTTCAGGCTCAACGACATCAGTCCCAGCGATTGTTCTTCTAACTTTGTTAGGTAATTAACTGTGTAATGATCAGAGTCCACAATATAGACATAAGTTCTCAGAAAATCTTCTCTTTCTCCTGAATGGAAATGGATCTCTTAATAGCATTAACCTGCACAGGATCAGGAGTGTTAGAATCCAGAGAAACTCTGGAATCCTGCTGAACAAATGGACTAGCAGAGAAATGCATGCCATCCTTACTTCCAAACAATCCCAGCCTTTCCTTCCTTCTTTCTGTAAGTCTCTAATCAATTCGAATACATAGTTGGATGAAGGCCTTGAGCTCATGGGGAGTCTCAACTCTGGCAAGCTCATCCTTTACCTATTCAGCAAGCCCTTGGTGTAACCAGGGCCAGCGCTACCTATAGGCAAGGAGCGGCGCGCTGGTGTGCCGCTGCCTGCATGTGGCGGTGAGGAGTGAGACTTCAGCTGTGCTGCCGGACGGACTGCCCAAGACGACACAGAGAACTCCCTCTCCCGCCCCTACCTTCACCCCCCAGCAGGGGAGATGGTGCTGCCGCATACAAGATGCGTCTTGCCCCCCTTCTTCTTCCCTGGTATGTGAGGTGCTGCAATGCAGACTGAGCTCTCTGCACATCTAGTGGCTGAAGAGTATCGCTAATGGAGGGGGTGAATGGGGAAGTATGTGCAGGTGACAAGTGCTGTATATAGGCATCACAAAATGGAGTGTCCTTTCCTCTACCGTGTGACTCCTCCTTCCACCGATTTCGTCCTTACACAGCAGGTAGAAGACAGAATGTCCGAGCAGAAGGCGGGAGCTTTCGAACTTTTCAAGTTAAAAAGCCTTTTGCGGTTTGTTGCTAGAGGCGGTCCTAGCAACCAATCATCTGCCTATTAAATGGAAAGTTAAACAGCTCATGCCCTCTGCTCATACATGCCACATTCTCTGTCTTCTACCTGCTGTGCAACGTAAGGGAGGGGGCATTCACATAAAGGGGATTGGGTTGCAAAGAAGGAAGGGGGCTGTAAAGGGAACCAGGATATGAGAAAGGTGGGGACTGTGAAAGGGAGTGAGGTCCAAGTAGGGAGGGACAGCTGTAGAAGAGACTGAATACAAGAGGGGCTATAGAGGGGACTGGTATACATGGAAGGAGGGTCTGAACTTACTACACTATGAGTCGCTTCCTTTGGATCTCTTCCAATTTACATGTACTTCATTCTGGATGCTGTTCAGTGGTCTAGATACAAGATTAAACCTGGGTCTTAAGGCGGAGTTATCCTTTTAAATCACCCACTGCGCTGTTTGACCGTTGTGGGAGCAATGGTCTTATCTATTGTGGTAAGAGACAGTGTATTTATTGGTGACGGGGAGGATCATGCTCACATTTTTATATGGCTATGACACCAGGGTGAAAGAGTCAGTCTTAACTACTATAGGACTTTTTATATCTGGTCATATGATCACTCATTCTAAGTGCTGCATTTGTGTTTATATTATAGTTTACATTGAAGAAGGGCCTAAGATGCAGGAGGGGGGGGGGGACTATGGATGGGAACTGGGATACATAGAAAGAGGGCCTGGGATGCAGGGGGGGGGGGGGGCTGTGGAAGGGACTGGGATACATGGAAGGAGGGCCTGGGATGTAGGGGGGGGGGGACTATGGAGAGGACTGGGATTCAAGGAGGGGGGTGTGGTTGGAATGGAGATACACAGAAGGAGATGCAAGCATGAGGGCTGGGATGCAAGCATGAGGGCTGTGGAGGGGACTGGGGGTTCAAGGAAGGGGGGCTGTAAATGGAACTGGGATCCAAGGAGTGGGACTTTGCAGGATACTGGGGTTCAAGTAAGTGAGGGCTGTAAACAGGACTGGGGTACAAGTAAAGGGGGCTGGGGTACAAGCGGGGCTGTGAAGGGGACTAAGGTGCAAAGAAAGGGGGATGTGAAGGGGACTTGGATGCAAGGAAGGGGGGCTGAGGATGTAAAGGGGAAGGTCTGTGATGTAAAGGGGAAAAGAGGGCATTAATATAAAGGGGGGCTGAGATGTAAATTGGGGGCTTGGATGCAAAGAGGTCTGTGACATAAGGCAGGCACTGTATTGAAAAGAGGTGCTGTATTGCCACTATTTGTCATTACACTTGTATTTAAAGTATGTTCGCATTCATAAATGACTGAAGAGACTCCGGCAAGATGTTTCACAAGTCCTGTCGATGTGCAAAGTCTTTCAGATGCAGCATTAGAACTAAATTGTCCATAAAGAAAAAAAACTTTATATGACAAGTTACAATCTGAACCTTCTTGTTTATCCCCTCTTCTGTGAACGTTCGTCAGGGAAAATTTGTGATGTGGCAAGGCACAGCCAAACTGCCAGCCATTTTTCATCCATGCTCCTGAGACCTCGCCAATCTCTTGCTCCACCAGGACTCTGGGAATGAAAAACAAGAGCAGACTCAAATTCTTATCCACAATATCCATTAGTTTGCTATTTTTGCTTAATTTTTCCTTGCTTCTACAACTCTGAAGAAACTGATAAAACAACCATGATTTCTTTAGGATAAACCCACTCTAAAATGGATCTCCATTAGAAGGGGAAAAAATAAAGTAAATGCTGCTTTATTAATAAATTCTTATTTGAAACCAGCTTTTAACTTAAGGCCCCATGCACATAGGGCGTCTGAAAAAACGAGCTGCAAAGCTATTTCTGATGCCAGGAAAAAGTGGCGCCAAAAACGCGCCTTTAGCAGCATTTTGCATTAGCGTCAATGCGCGTTTAGGCGCGTCGGTGCTTAGCAACATTTTTAAATAAACACAACCATCTTCTATTTGTGACCAATCACATTTTTCATTTTTCACATTTTAAAAAAGGCCTGACGCTGCTAAAAGCCGATATACAGCGTTAAGCCGCGTTTAGCAGCCTCGGGCATTTTTACAGCTTAATGCTGCTGCTCCTGAGCGTAATGGCCCTGGGTTTTTTTTTTTTTTGCAGCTTAGAAACGCCTATGCCACTTGGAGCTCCTAAAAGCCTGTGTGTGCATGAGGCCACAGAATAACATGGAGGGGTGTTTTTAAGCTGCAAAAAAAAAACGTCTTATGCTCCTAACAGCAGCTGCAAGAACACCCTGTGTACATGGGGCCTAAGTCCTACCCAATAATTCCCCTTTTAGGTGGACCAAGCCTATCTATTTTGAATTTTGTTCCACCTGAATAAAAATAAAATGAAAAAAAATAAGATAAAGCCAGAGGTTAATATGTATTTTTACTAACTCCTGTCTTAACCAAAATGCATTCAGCTACTAACTGAGGGCAAAGCCAATGGCTCCCCTTTCAGGTGGGCTAAACCTAACACTTTAGAACTTTCCCACCTAAACTTAAAAAACAATAACAAAAATAAGAAAAAATCCAGAGAATTATCCTTGAAAATACTAAAAATACATCAATGTCTTCCATAATATAATAATAATAGCTCTGTCGATATTAATGGTGATAATATAACAATATCAGCTTTAAAAATAAACACAATGCTCAATGAAGCAAATGTCTTGTTTATTTATAAAGTAGAACACTTACATAAAATCTAGGCATAGTAATATAAAGCATATAAAACAAAAGAGCACAAATGATACATTACGTAAGTCCTTTCTCAGGGTCTGTGTGTTGGCTGGGCCTTAGGAGAAAGAGAGAGGGCCTTCATCATTGGCCCTCACATTTGAAAGCACTCACAGACATAACCCACACAAACATCCTCTGCCAACCTGTGCAGTCCTCTGTCCAACGAGCAAAAAGGCAGTAGACTTTCAGGAAGTGTGTTGCGGTCCTTGATAACCATCAGCAGATGGAACTGCTATATTACCATCAAACTTCTTGACCCAGGTCAGCATTCCAGTCTACATCTGGTCCCTTTGATGTTCTGGTTGAAAGCGAGGCAATTAGGCACTGTAATCTACACATCACCAGGAGGTCTGGGCTCACACTTTCATAGGCTGACATTACATTATACAATTTTCTTATATGATTTTCCTTTATATTTACCAAAACCATGTACCTTTACCTAGATCTCCTAATAAAGAGGTCAAACCTAAACTCTTTCAATTTACAGCTGCAAGAAAAAGTATGTGAACCCTTTGGAACGATATGGATTTCTGCACAAATTGGTAATAAAATGTGATCTGATCATCATCTAAGTCACAACAATAGACAATCACAGTCTGTTTAAACTAATAACACACAAAGAATGAAATGTTGCCATATTTTTATTGAACACACAATGTAAACATTCACAGTGCAGGTGGAAAAAGTATGTGAACCCCTAGACTAATGACATCTCCAAGAGCTAATTGGAGTGAGATGCCAGCCAACTGGAGTCCAATCAATGAGATGAGATTGGAGGTGTTGGTTACAGCTGCCCTGCCCTATAAAAAACACACACCAGTCCTGGGTTTGCTTTTCACAAGAAGCATTGCCTGATGTGAATGATGCCTCGCACAAAAGAGCTCTCAGAAGACCTACGATTAAGAATTGTTGACTTGCATAAAGCTGGAAAGGGTTATAAAAGTATCTCCAAAAGCCTTGCTGTTCATCAGTCCACGGTAAGACAAATTGTCTATAAATGGAGAAAGTTCAGCACTGCTGCTACTCTCCCTAGGAGTGGCCATCATGTAAAGATGACTGCAAGAGCACAGTGCAGACTGCTCAATGAGGTGAAGAAGAACCCTAGAGTGTCAGCTAAAGACTTAAGCCCCGTACACACGTAGCGATTGTCGGCCGCAAATATTCGGCCGCCGATCCGATCGGCCGATTGTAGGCTTGTTAGTATGAAGCTTTCCGACAGCCGACAGCGCATTTTCGGCCGAACAGAATCTGTCATGCAGGCATTAAAATTTTTGTAGGCCAACACCAGAACGGCCGATTGTTCGCTAGTCAGTACAGATTTCGGCCAACAGACAGCAGATTTGCAAGACTGGGCATGCTCAGAAAAGAAAAAAGACAAGGAAAGTTAACCATCACATGACATCACTTCTGCAGTCGGCTGTTGTTGGCCGACAAAATTCGTGTGCAGTCTTTTGCACTTTTCAGCGGACAGGACAGCCCTGGACAAAAGACGACCGATCGTTCGGCCGACGATCGGTACGTGTGTACGGGGCTTTACAAAAGTCACTGGCAAATGCTAACATCCCTGTTAGCGAATCTACAATACGTAAAACACTAAACAAGAATGGATTTCATGGGAGGATACCACAGAGGAAGTCACTGCTGTCCAAACAAAACATTGCTGCACGTTTACAGTTTGCACAAGAGCACCTGGATGTTCCACAGCAGTACTGGCAAAATATTCTGTGGGCAGATGAAACCAAAGTTGAGTTGTTTGGAAGAAACACACAACACTATGTGTGGTGAAAAAGAGGCACAGCACAGCACACCAACATCAAAACCTCATCCCAACTGTGAAGTATGGTGGTGGGGGCATCATGGTTTGGGGCTGCTTTGCTGCGTCAGGGCCTGGATGGATTGCTATCATCGAAGGAAAAACTAAGTCCCAAGTTTATCAAGACATTTTGCAGGAGAACTTAAGGCCATCTGTCTAGCAGCTGAAGCTCAACAGAAGATGGGTGTTGCAACAGGACAATGACCCAAAGCATAGAAGTAAATCAACAACAAAATGGCATAAACAGAAGAAAATACGCTTTCTGAAGTGGCCCAGTCAGAGTCCTGACCTCAACTCGATTGAGATGCTGTGGCATGACCTCAAGAAAGCGATTCACACCAGAAATCCCAAGAATATTGCTGAACTGAAACAGTTATGTAAAGAGGAATGGTCAAGAATTACTCCACGGTTGTGCACGTCTCATCTGCAACTACAGTAAACGTTTGGTTGAAGTTATTGCTGCCAAAAGGAGGTTCAACCAGTTATTAAATCCAAGGGTTCACTTACTTTTTCCACTTGCACTGTGAATGTTTACATGGTGTGTTCAATACAAAAACATGGCAACATTTCATTCTTTGTGTGCTATTCGTTTAAGCAGACTGTGATTGTCTATTGCTGTGACTTAGATGATGATCAGATCACATCTTATGACCAATTTGTGCAGAAATCTATATCATTCCAAAGGGTTCTCATACTTTTTCTTGCAGTTGTATTAGCAATCAGGCAGGCCCTTACACTACACAGTTGAAGGTAAATCTAAAGGAAATTGAACAATTTTAATAATTTTGTATAATGTATGGCCAGCCTTATTCCCATACGCCACCGCCAGGGGTATGCATGAACCCCTCTCCCAGATGAAGACCTGATATGCACCCTTCTGCTATACACACCCGGGTAATCTTGCTCTGCTGGCATTCCAGGCTAACCCCCAGCCGTATCCAGATGTCTTCAGTATAACCTGGTCTCAAAAGTACAGAAATATCATGTTGACATGTTGACTTCCATCACTCAGTGTATATAATAAAATAAATTAATTAATAAGTGCAGTTATTTATTGACAGCAAAACTACTTGCGGACTGCCCTACATCTACTAGTAAAAGCAGTGTATATTTCACTTGTTAGGCACACAGTAAATGGGAAACTCCAGTTAAAAATGAGATTTTTCCTATTAGTAGTATGTTAAATATCTTTTTCTTTGATATTTCATGCTCTGGCTAGCTGCTTGGGTAGCTTAGAAAGTCTTATCTAAGCTGGAAAAACAGCTTCTTCCTGTTCTTCATCGACAACACTATCTCCCTTTATCTGAATTTGCTAAGCTGTATTTCACTTCCTGAAAAGGTTGTCGGTCTTTCTTAGACAGGCATGCTCAGACCTGCCCAGCCCCACCCCCATCCCCCTTATCCTTCACCATGATCTCCTCCTTGCTTCATAGCTTCCTTTAAGCTTACATCTATTCCTGAGAGAAGGAGAGAGATGGGGGGGAGAGAGCGGAGGGGGGGAGAGAGAGAAGGGGAGGGAGAGGGGAGAGAGAGGGGAGAGAGAGGGGAGAGAGAGGGGAGAGAGAGGGGAGAGAGAGGGGAGAGAGAGGGGAGAGAGAGGGGAGAGAGAGGGGAGAGAGAGGGGAGAGAGAGGGGAGAGAGAGGGGAGAGAGAGGGGAGAGAGAGGGGAGAGAGAGGGGAGAGAGAGGGGAGAGAGAGGGGAGAGAGAGGGGAGAGAGAGGGGAGAGAGAGGGGAGAGAGAGGGGAGAGAGAGGGGAGAGAGAGAGAGAGAGAGAGAGAGAGAGAGAGAGAGAGAGAGAGAGGTCACGTGACCAGCACAATATATGAAAGAAATAAGGTACAAAGGAACATTTTTGAAAGTTTAGAAGGATAATTTTCTAAATAGAAATCAATTTCTATTGCTCGTTACATTTTTTTTTTGCCTTCCTCTGGATCACCTATGGGTACCGGGTTGTGTATATCGGATTGTAGGATTTTTTATTTTATTTTTTCCCTTTTATTGGTTGAACTAGATGAACTTGTGTATTATTTCAACCTGACTAACTATGTAAGATTGTATTATTCTCATATAACTATGTCCAGGGCACCCCACCCCCTTACATCAGATGTGAAGAGCCCCCCAGAAGTCATGAGTTCATCACCCATACATCACAGTGCACCCCCTTACCTTGTGCTGCTGCTAAGAAGAAGCTGTGGGCAGAGCAGCAGGAGAGGAGTGAGGGCCAAATGAAATAGCCTGGAGGGCCTGCGGGCCTTGTGTTTGACAAATGTGCTTTACAATATCCCCTCTACACCAAACTCTGTTCCTTCTATAACCACTTATCTTTCCTCCACTCATCTCCCGTGCCTTACTTCACCTGACAGATGAAATCTCAAGACCCCCTTTACCATGGAAGAATTGCAGACGGCGATTAAATCCACCAAATTGGGGAAGGCCCCTGGACAGGATGGTTTCACCATACAGTACTTCAAAACCCTCCAACCCCTATTATCCTCCTTTATGCTAAAGCTGTTCAACAGCCTGTGACAGTCCTCCTCCTTCCATACCGAAACCCTACTAGCTCAAATCTCACTCACCTCGAAGGAAGCTAAAGACCCATCAGCATGTAGCAGCTATAGGCCGATCTCTTTACTCAATTAATAGTTAAAACTCTTTACCAAACTGATAGCCACTAGACTGCAAGCCTTACTCCCCAGACTGGTTCATCTGGATCAGGTAGGTTTAATCCCCTCCAGAGAAGCAAGAGATAATACTGTTAAAGTCCTCAACATAGTCCACCTAGCCAAACATAGGCATTCTCTGTGTTTTCCTAAGCACTGATGCGGAGAAGGCCTTTGACAGAAGCCATGGGAGTAGCTATCCCCCGCTCATTACACCAAACACTCCAGCTTAACTTCGCCTTTATATGGACGACGTCTGCATTAAAATACCTTGGTTAACGGCACCAGGCAGGGTTGCCCCTTGTCCCCTTTATTATTTGCTATTGTGATAGAACACCTAGCACAAGCCATACATAAGATCAAATCCCTCCATCCAAGGTATACACACTCCTTCAGCACATTGTAAACTGTCCCTCTATGCAGATGACCTTCTATTATATGTCACACAACCTCACATTAGCATCCCCTCTATTTTAGCTGAGATCCAAAAATTTGGAACACATATTAATTTCAAACTGAACCTTTCAAAGAAGGAAGCCTTGAACATCTCTCTACCTCAAAACATCCTCTCTGTAATTAAATCGAACTTCCCATTACGCTGGCAATCCAAGGCCCTTACCAATCTTGGTGCAGCGATCCAGACGCATTATGCAGACTTGTATGCCCTCAATTATAGCCCTCTCCTCACTAAAATAAGAAGATTGGTCGAATCCTGGCATGAGATTCGTGCCTCCTGGTTCGGTCGGATCAATACAATAAAAATGGACATACTCCCTAAACTACTATATTTATTTCAAACTGTTCCAATTACACTACTCTCTCCCTTCTTTTGCACGCTTCGTTCTCTTATGATCAGATTCATCTGGCATGGAGGATGACCTAGATTGAAATACAGGCTACTCTGCTATCTTAAATCGCGAGGAGGAGCGGGCCTTCCAGACTTTGAGATTTACTACGCTTCTGCGATTACATCCAGATTGCTAGACTGGTTCCCCAGACCACTCTTCAAAGTGACTACACTTTTAGAACAAGATATGTCCCCTCTTGATCACAGTGCTTTACTCTGGGGCTATGTCTCTCTGTATAATTCCATCACCACTCTTTCCCTACTGACCAGAGCTGCTCTTCAAGTATGGTACCGTCAGAGAGAGACTAAACTCACTTACCTCTGATCCAGGTCCGTTAAATCTGCTCTTTGACAATCCAAAACTTCCTGGAGGTAATGGGGCACCCTCCTTCGGTACTTACGATAGACAATCCTGGCTCACCACCAGTTCCTTTGTAGACCCTACACATGGGTCCTTTGTGACGTTACCTACATCGACCTCATATCCGATTAACTGGTTAACCAATTTTCAATTATCAAATTACTTTAAGACGCTGCTGGCTTCAGGACAAATACAAAGACCCTTAATGGACTTTGAACGTTTGTGCCTTCTTTCAGAGACACCCCGCCACACTCTATCAGCGATACAACAATCCATTCCGTCCCACACTCATGACACACTCCCTAAGTTCACAAACAAATGGTCAAAGGAGCTGTGGTCGGAGGTCTCCACTGAAGACTGAATGTCGCTTTTCACTTTACTCATAAGTCCTCTACGTCAGACTACGCAAAAGAGAAAAATTTCAAATTACAATCTAGATGGTACAGAGATCCTGTCACTATTAACCGGATCTTACCCGCCTCCACAGAGAGGTGTTGGCGCTGTCAATCGGGGAGCAGAACGTATCTGCACATCTGGTGGGACTGCCCAGACATCCGCCCTTTTTGGTCTCAAATCTTTAAAACATACACCAAGGTATATGGTATATCCCTCACCCCTTCTCCCCAGGTAGCCTTATTACCATTCTCCCAGGCACTCTTGAATTCCAAAAACACACATTATTAAGATTTTTTCTGTCAGCAGCTAGACAGTTGATCTCCAGATACTGGAAAAACATGTCAGCACCATCTCTTGGTCTTGGGTAAGTGAGGTTAAATGATATCATGCTTATGGAGGAATTTCGGGCTAAAGAACTAGACAAATGGGAGATATGGCTGCAATATTCCTCTTCAGATTCCCTACATCACACAATTAAAAACCAAGAAACTTGTAGAGCTCATGCCCACGATTGAGGGCTACCACCCTCATCTTCCACAGAATTGCATATCTTCATCCCTTCCCTCCCTCTCCCCCATCTGGCACCACTCTTCCTTTCTTTCTTCCTTTTCTTCTCTGTCTCTTTTGAGATTACCAAAGATATTTTTCTATTCATGTTACCAATACCCCTGGACACTGAAAAGTTTTATTACATATTAAGTATTACACTGTTTATTTTGTTCATAGAGACATCAGAGACTTTTATATATTTTTTTACTTCCTATGATATGCATGTTATTTCCATGCCTTGGGTCTTTAAATTAAACTTCCCACCTCTGATAAGCATGGGACACACCCTCTTGGATGGATGGATTTCAGGTTTACACTCCTGGTTTGGACAATGCAATATCCTTAAGATGAGTGTCCTGCCAAAGTTCCTCTATCTCTTTCAAACGTCACCAAACTCCATGCCCTCGTCCTTCTTTAGATAAGCCAATGCTCGCTTTACTAAATTCATATGGGTCCCAAAAAACATCTATGGGACTGCCCGCATGAGGATGCATGTCATACCTGTGCATCCCCATGCCAGAAAGTCACATACCTGCATCGGACACATGGGTATTCGCCCATGCGAATTAAGCCAAAGTGTTTTTATCCATGTTGGAGAGACTTCCCACACTTCCTGGGTTTTGTCTTCTCCATAGGTGCCAGACAGCACTAGAAACCTGACAGAGGCTGTTACTAAGTAAAGTATTTTAGTTGGATGGACCTGGTCCTATTCCAGTCCTGATTCTGGGGTATTGGTTTTAACCACTTGCCAACCGCCTAACTGTAAATGTACATCATTATTTTGATGTTAAATACCGGGGGTTCTGGCTGCAGCTAGCTGCCATAACCCTGGTATCTTTATTTACAGCAGGTGATTGACCTTCATATAAAAAGTGGTCTCATCGGCGTATCCGACCCATCGGATGCCTGGGCAGGAAGCAGAGTGAGGGCATAATAGCCCTCACTTGGATCTATGCCCTTTGAGGACCGGAGCGACGTCAGATGTCACATCTGCCTCTCAGGCTTAAAGGGCTCTTATTTTTTTTTTGTTAAAGGCAAAATTACATTTTTTTTTACTTTTCAGTGCCAGTTCACACATATGCGATGCAGGAACCCTGCAAATCCACTGCAGGTTCCCGCTGTGGGTGTCAATACAAAGTTAACAACACCCCCAGATCAGCTGGCATATCGCAGTGCAAACTGTCAGTTCGGACATAAATCGGATCGCATAGGAGTGAATACCCATGGGATTTGATTCTGGTACGGACCAAAAAAAGGGTCCTGTGCGACTTTGGCCCGAATGTGATGCAAATTCAGCCATACTATCTGCTCTCCTCGACTCGCGCCTGTTAGGCGCGAACTGAAGAAAGCCGATCAACAGCACTTCCTATTTACTATGTGACCACCTGTGATTGGACACAGCTGGTCACATGGTAAAGAGCCTACGTCGTAGGCTCTTTACCGGGATCTAAGATGTGGTGTGCCAGAGTGACACACCGCACCACCAATCGCCGGGGGGCGTGCCTATCCTGCTGGACATCATATGACGCCCAGTTAGAATAGAGCAACCACTTTGCGGCCATCATTTTGCTATAGGACAGGCAGGAAGTGGTTAATCAGACAACCACTTTCCCGCCAAATCATGTACCTGTATGTCATTTGACTTCAAGTCGTTGTACCGGAGTGATGCCTGCAGCTGGAGCCAATGGTCGGAGACCCGAGCGACCAGCTGGCGTGTCCACCAGCTGGCTAGGAGACCCGAACAAAGCTGCAATAGGCTTCGATAGGGTCTCAGATGTAGCAAACCAGAAGCCATGTCATGACATCACTTCTAGTTTACTTGGGAGCCAACAGCACCAGTTTTCAAAAACTAAAAGTATTCATAAACGCCGATCTTGGTGTCTTGAATACTTTCAAGTGCAGAGGAGGGGTTTGAGGTCTTTTAGACCCCAGATCCCTCCATAAAGAGTACCTGTCACTGCCTATTACTGTCACAAGAGATGTTTACATTTCTTGTGACAGCAATAAAAAAAATCTAAAGGGACAGGGTAAAAAAATAAAAATTAAATAAATAAGAAAAAAAAATGTAAAACACCCCATCCCGCCAAGCTCACATGCAGAAGCAAATACATATGTAAGTCTAGCTCGCATGTGTAAACGGGTGTTCAAATCACACATGTGAGGCATCGCTGCGATCAGTAGAGCGAGCGCAAGACCTCCTCTGTAACGCTAAACAGCTAGCCAGTATGAAAAATTTGCCACCATTCCACGAGCATTAACACTTTAAAAGCATGACGTGTTAGGTATCTATTTACTCAGCGTAACATATTTCACATTAAAAAAAATTGGGCTAAATTTACTGTTTTTTTTTCGTATGATTAAAATATATTTTTCCAAAAAAATAAAATAAAATGCGTTTGAAAAACAGCTACACAAATACAGTGTGACATAAAATAGTGCAACAGCCAGCATTTTATTCTCTAGGGTTTCTGCTAAAAAAATGATATATATATATATATATATATATATATATATATATATATATATATATATATATATATATAGTTTAGGGGTTCTAAGTCATTTCTAGCAAAAAATACAGATTACTACTTGTAAACAATAAATTTCAGAAAAAGGCCTGGTTTTAAAGTGGTTAAAGAGGAGTTCCTGTCAAAAAAATAAAATAAAGCGGTTGTAAACCTAAAAAAAAAACCCTGTAAGACAAAGGCATAATGAGCTAGTATGCATCGCATACTAGCTCATTAGGAATTACTTACCTTAGAATGAAGCCCCGACACGGACCCCCGGACACCGCTGTGGGAGCTGACATGGTCCCTTGGCGTCTCTTCCGGGTTCGGCGGCTCCGGCGCTGTGAGTGGCCGGAGCCGCGATGATGTCACCCTGCGCATGTGCGCGGGGTTTTAACTTTCCGGCAACTTCCCGGCAAGGAACTCTGAAGGTCCGCCGAACCTTCAGAGCGCATTCGCCGCTACTGTCAGCGGCTGCATGCAGTGCAAATATCTCATAAACCGTGCAGGTTTAGGAGATATTAATTGTACCTACAGGTAAGCCTTATTATAGGCTTACCTGTAGGTAAAAGCCACAAGAATCGGTATACTACCACTTAATTGCATTGAATACATTAAGGTAAACAATCTTTATCCTTTAGAAACCACTTTCAGCTTTAAAATAGTACATTTTCACAGCTTAAACATTTGATGTTTTCTACGGTGAACAACATAGGTTTATGAAATTTACAAATGATTGCATTCTCTTTTTATGTAGCTTTTATTGGTCACGGCTCCGGCCAATCACAGCGCCGGAGCCGCGATGACGTCACTCCCGCGCGTGTGCCATTTTCCGGCAAGCAAAGCTGAAGGTCCGCCGGACCTTCAGAGCGCATGCGCAGCTCACGTGAGCGGCTGCATGCAGTGCATATATCTCCTAAACCGTGCCGGTTTAGGAGATATTAATTGTACCAACAGGTAAGACTTATTATAGGCTTACCTGTAGTTAAAAGTGGAAAAAAGCGGGATACTACCGCTTTAAAGGTCAGTAGCTACAAATACTGTAGCTGCTGACTTTAATTATAAGGACACTTACCTGTCCAGGTATCCTGCAATTTTGGCACCCCTAGCCGATTTATCCATCGGCTCCAGGTGCAAGCGCCAGCATCTTCACTAATCAATTAAAGCCTTGCCGCTTCACAGCCTGTTCCCTACCATGCATGCACAAGTCGCACTGCATTTTCTGAATGATATTGCTATCTTTTGGGACCTGTGTGTTGTGTGGCAACTTACCTGGAAGTGGGAGTGGGTACCTGGTTTTGACAGGTATCCGTTCCCTCCCAAAAAGTGCCAAATGTGGCAGCAGGGGACAGTAGAGTGTGCGAACAAGCACAGCTTCTCCTTTTGGGTGGAGCTCCACTTAAATAATACAAAGCGCCAGTCTCCTCACACCATAGGACAGTTTACCCGCCAGCTCCAGTCATCGCCTCTCAGCGGACACATTGGCTGCTGTGTGTGTCACTCAACCAATCCCGCCTGAGCTCAGTCAAACCGGGTCGGCTCGTCAGTCAGTGTGAGTGACGCGTCACCCAGCCAATCCCGTGTCAGAGGCGCGCTCCCGGGGACACGCCGTGAAGCCGAACTCTTTGCAGGCCTCTGCCATCTTTGATCCCGCCTCTGTTACGGGACTGTACGTGAAGCAGGCTGAGCTCGGCGCCTCCCTCCCTCCTAGGCCTCGCTGTTCTGCAGCTCGTAGACTTGGAGCACATAGGGCAGACGACGGCCGGCGGTGCTGGGCGGGGACACCCGGGGGCGCTCGCGTACAGAGAGAGGCTGATTCCCGATACAGGCTTGTGCGCGCCCCCGCCTCCCTTCCCAGCCGCCGCCGCTGCTGCAGCAACGACCCGGGCGCGTGGCTCTAGGCGGATAGGAGGGTGCACCGGGCACCGAACACTTCACCGGACTTATCACCTGAGACGGCAACATGGCGAGCGCCTCGTACCACATCTCCAACCTGCTGGAGAAGATGACGTCCAGCGATAAGGACTTCAGGTGAGCGGGCTGCCCGCTGTAGCACGGCCATGAGGGCGGGCCGGGTGCTGCTCATGCTCTGGCTGGAAAGCACAGTGAGGCCTAACTGTCACTGGTGAGGCGCTAGGCCGTGTACTGAGTGCGGTGTCACTGTGAATGGGCCCAGCCGTCCTATCCTGCAGTATGGGGCCTGCTGATGGACTCTGCTTACTGCTGAGCAGGCCGGATCTGCAGTTCATTGTGTCCCTGTAGAGTTTTACACCCAGACACAACAGCTGATGATCCAGGGACAATTGCAGAGCCTGTCAGATGTCAGCAGACGTGTCTAGCATGGTATACACCTTATCAATGGTTGGTGATGTACTCAGTGATTGCTGGGGCTGTGGATCTCAGGGGACACTTGTGTGATCTGAGAGTTCTATGGATGCATCAGGCTGGGGAAAGCACAGGAATGACAATGTGGACAATCTTGTAGTTTTGCGGCTAGCGCAAACAGTTGAGGTATTTCTTCTTTTGATGTTTTGACTTTGTGCACTGGGCTGCATTAAGGCGGTTGTAAAAAGTTTTCTTTTGTCTAATGTTTTACTTACCTGCTTTGTCCAATAGTTTTGCACAGAGTGGCCCAGATCCTCTCTTTCTGGGGTCCCCCCGCCAGTGATCTTGGCTATTCCTTTTCTGAATGCCTGTTATAGGGCACTCTTGCAAGCTCAATTCTGAGCTGGGCAGTGTGTGTCCATAGACACGCACAGCGTAGCCGGTCCAGATCCCTCACTGGATTTGTCTGACAGCAGGAGTCATTGGCTCTTGTTACTGCAGAGTCTCCTATAAGAAGAGAGAGGGGAGAAGAGCTGCTGCAGAAGGACACAGCGCTGGATTGAGATTGGGGTCAGGTAAGTGTTTAGAGTGATTTGTAAATGCTCAATTTTTTTTCTAATTAAAATAAACATGGTATACTTAGAGCCGGTTCACACTGGGGCGACCTGTCAGGCGACCTGGTCGCCTGACAGGTCGCCGTAGGTCACCTGTCATAGAGAAGCTGTGGACCCGTTCTAATAGGAGCGACACAAGCCGCTCCGACTTAGAAAAAGGGTCCGGAGCTTCTTTGGGGCGACCCGGAGCGACCTGCATAGACTTCAATGTTATGAAGTCCGTGCCGGCCGCTCCGAGGTCGCGGTGCGAGCAGCGCACCGCGACTTGTGAGGTCGCCCCGGCAAGTCGGATCGCTCTGTGAACCAGCTCTTGCCTGCGTTGTGCAATGGCTTTGCACAGAGTAGCCAGAAATCTCTTCTTGGCTCTCCTCCTTCCCCCTGGCTCAGTGCCCCCATAGCAAGCCACTTGTTCTGGGGGCACTCATGTGCTCGCTCCTGAGCTGGCTCTGTGTGTCCATTGACACTCAGAGCACGGTTCAGTGTCTGGTTATACCTGCTGCTCCATTGAGACTAGAGGGTCTGATCTGGTCTGCCTAAAAAACAGACTGACCCAAACGGTTCTCTCGTGTGAAAAGGGCCTTAACCACTTGCCTACTGGGCACTTTCACCCTCTTCCTGCCTAGGCTAATTTTCAACTTTTAGCGCTGTCACGCCTTGAATGAAAATGGCGCAGTCATGCAACTGTACCTAAATTCAATTTTTAGCATTTTTTTTCACACACATAAAGCTTTCTTTTGGTGGTATTTATTAAAGCTGGGTTTTTTATTTTTTACGAAAAAAAGACTGAAAAGTTTCTGTCAGTAAAGTTTGTAAATAAGTAATTTTCTGCGCTAATGAGGTGGCACTGATGAGGAGGCATTAATATGCTGCCCTGATAGGTGGCACTGACTGGCATCAATAATTGTTTGGGGTCACTGCTGGGGCTTTACTGTAATAAGGGCACTGATGATCAGTGACCGTATTATGCTGATGCTGCTGATCTGCTCTCTCCTCGCCACACGCACTGACAGTGTGAGGCGAGGAGCGCAGATAGAAGGCACTAACGCAAATACATGTGATCGGCTTTGATTGGACTTAGCCAATCACATGGGTAAAGAGCCGTGTTCTTGCCCTATTCTGGGGCATCGTTATGACATTGTCACTGGAGAGCCGCTCCATTGTCATTTGACAGTGGGCGGGTGGAAAGTGGTTAAGTTTAAAAAAAAAAAAAAAAAAAAAAACCTTTAGCCCATATAATCACTTTAAAGCGGAGTTCCCGGATTAAAGGATAAGTTCACCTTCTCAATAAAAAATATACCATTGCTGCAAAATTTGCAGGTAAAAAAAGTTTTTTATATATTTATTTATTTTTTTTTTTTTAATATACACTGCAGCCTATAACACACCCGTGACTGGCAAATCATGGGTGTGATACCACTATCTTGCAGACTGTCAGCTGTCTGCCTGTATTTCCTGTACGGGCAAACCGTTACTGAACTGTGGGATAAATCAATGAACTACAAGAGCGCTCGTCAACTCCCTCACAGTTCATTGAGAACTAGAAGCCCTCTTACGCAGTGGCAGACAGTACTTGTAGCTCATTAATTCACAGGAAACTGAATAAATGACACGGCTGTGTTGGTGGAGCCCACATAAGTGAGGTGGATGGAAGAATCGGACACATTGGGACATAGAGTTCTGACAGTAGGACCTGGTACTGTTAGAATACACTGATCGGGTGCTGCAGCTGCTGATTGACAGACTTCCAGTTTGTTGGTTCACCAGAAGTTGATCTTACGATTGATGTCTAGAGCAGGGGCAGCCACACATCGAAATTAAGCCAGTCCTTGCTGAACCGACTGAATTTCGATCAATCTCTGGCTAGCTTTAGAAAATCTAAAGCCAATGTTTTGGGGGGAAAAAAATCCCTACAGCCTTAGTCACATCACTTACCTGTAAATAAATATGTCCCGTGATGTACAGGCAGCTGTATCCTGAAGAAATCTTCACTGTGGGGGGTGTCCAGTCTTTTTCTTAGCTCTGATTTTCAGTGGCTGCAGTGATTAACAGTTGTGGGTCTACAGGCAGAACAGCAGTACAGATTGTCATCTGGGGGGACACCCCCTCATTCCTCCCCCACTGGGGACTATTCTTTCATTGTTTACACTGCTTGTTGTAATACAACCTGGTGAATAGGGGAAAGTTGGATGAATGACAGGATCCTCGCCTTCATTCAGATGGTGTTCTAATCGGTAAAAACAGAGAATGTTTTTCAGTGGCGGAGGAGGAAGTATGCACACATTGGACCGTCTTCACTGCTCTTCAGCCCCTAGACCCAAAGCTTTTAACCCCCACAGCTCTAGAAGTTCTGAGAGAGCGAGAGGACAGGGTATCCCTGCATATAGTGGGGCATACCTTTTTACAGGTAAGTTAGGTCCCTGAAGTTAGAGAGAGAGAGATTTTTGTTAGCTAAACTTCAGCTTTAAAGGAGAAGTGCCCTTAATATGGACATTTTTCCAAAGCCTTTGCGTTTTTTTGCGTACCTTTTTTAAAAATAATTTTATGCCTGAAGATTACATAAAACTCTCAAATATATATATATATATATATATATATATATATATATATATATATATATATATATATTTTCCGAAAACAGACACCTTGGAGAATAAGAGTTTTATTTTTTCTGTCACACAATATTAGTTGAAAGTTTTTTTGAGATGCTAAATGTCAGTGGAAAATACACGAAGCCTAATTTAAGTGGACACAAACACAAATTACCCAATTTTTGGGTAAAATATAAAAGATGAGGTTGCACCGAGTAAATGGATACCCAGCATGTCAAACTTCAAAATTGCTTGCGTGCGTGACAAACTTAAGTACTGTATATTTTTTATAGGCGCCACAGGTCATCAGTGTAATGGTAAAGTTCACCTTTTGTTTAAAAAAAAAAAAAAAATGCAACTCTTTTCAGGTAGAAAGGTGCATTTATTTTTTTTCTAGGAGCCTGCAAAGCATTGCACCCGTGATCAGCATATTGTGGGTACAATGTAAACTATCAGTGTAAGTTGTCTGCTCCTACCTTGTACGAGAAAGCAGTCGCACACAGAATTGAAGTATCCGTGAACTACCTAGAGTGGTCAACAGCACCCTTGTATTTCATTGACAATTACAAGCTGACAGCCACAAAGACTAACGGTAGTTTTCCCATTCACAGATCTCTGTGAATGAAGTGGCCGGGTGGGCAGAGCTCCGCATAGCTGCATTTTTTACAAAATTGTGACAGCAAGTTCAGAGAGAAGATCCCCGGCTTGCTGTAACTGAGAGGCTACAGATTAGGGAGAGGCTACTGCAGTGGGAACATATAACATAACATGTTTCCAAATGTGAATTTAACCTTGAATATTGAACCTAGAATTATTCTCACTCTGGCGTGAGCGGCAATATTTAACTTGTGTATCACAGTTGACATTAAGACTCCATTCACACTGGTACGACTTGTCAGGCGACTTGGTCAGCCTGACAAGTCGTGCACCGTCGCTCCCACTGTGTAGTACAGGAGCCGTTCTAATAGGAGCGACACAAGTCGCTCCGACTTAGAAAAAGGGTCCTGTACTTCTTGGGGGCGACCTGGAGCGACTTGACTTGACTTCCATTATGTGAAGTCCGTGCAAGTCGCGCTGCACGCGACTTCATAGGTCGCCCCCTAAGTGGGAGTGACCTAATGTGAACGGGGTCTTGGTGCGTAGGCTCCTCCACCATGTGCATTTATTTACGTATGTGAGGGTGGCAGTCTCAATCTTTTGGGGAGTGAATTCAGCGTGTAATTTTAAACCCAAAAACAAACATTTATTATTTTGTAGCTTACAATTTCTTAGATGTGATGGCTGTATTCATTTTCTTGTTTAGGCTTTCTTTCTTCTATTTACATCTGGTGATCAGCCAGTAAAGCTGGATACACACTATACAACTTTTGTTGTTGAATTTCCTTTAGATTTACCTTCAACTATGTAGTGCAAGGGCCTGCCTGACTGCATACAGATTAAGTGTTTTGGTTTTACCTCATAT
Source organism: Pelophylax lessonae (assembly GCF_965119305.1). Classification (NCBI taxonomy): domain Eukaryota; kingdom Metazoa; phylum Chordata; class Amphibia; order Anura; family Ranidae; genus Pelophylax; species Pelophylax lessonae. The sequence continues at coordinate 267,168,519 of NC_138771.1, read as the reverse complement.
TATATGGTTTTGGTAAAACTAAAGACAATTGTATAGTGTGTATCCAGCTTTAGTTTGTTGTTTTTCAAAAGAACAAGCTCTCCAGCAGTTACACGGATGAGACAAATCATTTTATACAAGCGGGTGCTTACAATGATCAGCTTTTATTTGTGTAAAACCTTTATCCCAAAAGGAAAAACAATGTTTGCTATAACTGCTCATAAAGTATTAGCTGGACTCTGAGATTGGCTTCATTTTTTTTTAGTGTATTAAAATATACTAGTATATCGAACACTCCCCTCAGATTGACAATGCTGCCATCCAAATGTGCTCCTTCATCCAGAATATAGGTACGCTAATACAGGAGATGTTACTGGTCAGATCACCAGGTGAAAACAAAATACCTAAAGAAAGCCAATGCAGCCACCACATCTTATGATTGGTGAGCCACAATACAGTATTACAATGCATCCGGAAAGTATTGACAGCGCTTTACGTTTTCCCACATTTTATTATGTTACAGCCTTATTACAAAATTAACTAAATGCATTATATTCCTCCAAATGCTACAAACCATACCCATAATGACTGCATGAAAGAAGTAGGGCTGCAACTAACGATTAATTTGTCTGTCGACTAATCTAACGATTATTTTTATTTCATTTTTTTTGCTTAATTGAGTGTTTTTTTGATTAGCTAATTAATCCTGTAATTAATACAGACCCCTCAGTAAGCCCCCTCCCAGTACAGACCCCACAGTAAGCCCTCCCACCTAGTACAGACCACTTAGTAAGCCCCCCCCTCCCAGTACAGACCACTTAGTAAGCCCCCCCTCCCAGTACAGACCACTTAGTAAGCCCCCCCTCCCAGTACAGACCACTTAGTAAGCCCCCCCTCCCAGTACAGACCACTTGGTAAGCCCCCCCTCCCAGTACAGACCCCTCAGTAAGCCCTCCCACCTAGTACAGACCCCTTAGTAAGCCCCCCTCCCAGAGCAGACCCCTCAGTAAGCCCTCCCACCTAGTACAGACCACTTAGTAAGCCCTCCCACCTAGTACATACCACTTAGTAAGCCCCCCTCCCAGTGCAGACCCTTCAGTAAGCCCTCCCACCTAGTACAGTATGTACTAGGTGGGAGGGCTTACTGGAGGGGTCTGTACTGGGAGGGGGGCTTACTAAGTGGTATGTACTAGGTGGGAGGGCTTACTGAGGGGTCTGTACTGGAAGGGGGGCTTACTAAGTGGTCTGTACTAGGTGGGAGGGCTTACTGAGGGGTCTGCACTGGGATGGAGGGCTTACTAAGGGGTCTGTACTAGGTGGGGGAGGGCTTACTGAGGGGTCTGTACTGGGAGGGGGGCTTACTAAGTGGTCTGTACTGTACAGACCACTTAGTAAGCCCCCCTCCCAGTACAGACCCCCCAGTAAGCCCTCCCACCTAGAACAAGCCATTACAAGCCGCCACAGTACAGTACAAGCCGGTGTAGGGCCGCACATGTGACATCTCTAAGTAGCTGGGGGGTGATCGGGGAGGATGGCGTTGCGGCAGAAGCTGTGGCGGAGTACAGGGGTGCTGGAGCTCACCTTGTCTCCGACATCGGTGTGGATGGAGCCCGGCGGGGGAATTTCAAGCGGAGCGGCGGCCGGCCAGAGGGCGTGTGACGTCACGCGTCAACGCTTCTCACGCACGTCGACGATTTTTTGTAGTCGACTACGTCGACGCGTCGTGGCAGCCCTAGAAAGAAGTTTGTTTTAAATGCTGCAAATGTATTAAAAATGAAAAGCAAAAAAATCACATGTACAGAAGTATTCACGGCCTTTGTCATGACTCTCAAAATTGAGCTCGGGTGCATATTTCCACTGATTATCCTTGAGGTGTTTCTACAACTTGATTGGAGTCCACCTGTGGTAAATTCAGTTGAGCGGGCATGTTTTGGAAAGGCACACACCTGCACATATAAGGTCCCACAGTTAACAGTGCATGTCAGAGCACAAACCAAGCCATGAAGTCCAAGGCATTGTTGTAGACCTCCGAAGACAGGATTGTATCGAGGCACAAATCTGGAGAAGGGTACAGAAACGTTTCTGCAGCATTGACAGTCCCAATGAGCACAGTGACCTCCATCATCCATAAATGGAAGATGTGTGGAACTACCAGGACTCTTCCTAGAGCGGGCTGCCCGCCCAAACAGTGATCAAGGGAGAAGGGCCTTAGTCAGGGAGGTAACCAAGAACCTGATGGTTACTCTGACAGAGCTGCAGCGTTTCTCTGTGGAGAGAGGAGAACCTTCCAGAATAACAACCATCTCTGCAGCACTCCAGCAATCAGGCCTGTATGGTAGAGTGGCCAGACGGAAGCCACTCCCCTCAGTAAAAGGCACAAGACAACCCACCTGGAGTTTGCCAAAAGGCACCTAAAAGACTGACCATGAGAAACAAAATTCTCTGGTCTGAAGAAACAAAGGTTAAACGCTTTGGCTTGAATAACAAGTGTCATGTCTGGAGGAAACCAGGCACCGCTCATTACCTGGCCAATACTATCCCTACAGTGAAGCATGGTGGATGCAGCATCATGCTGTGGGGATGTTTTTCAGTGGCAGGAACTGGGAGACTAGTCTGCATCGAGGGAAAGATGAATACAGCAATGTACAGAGACATCCTTGATGAAAACCTGCTCCAGAGCTCTCTGGACCTCAGACTGGGGCAAAGGTTCATCTTCCAACAAGACAACGACCCCAAGTGCACAGCCAAGATAACAAATGAAGTGACTATGGTACAACTGAATTACCGTGAGTGGCCGAGACTTGAACCCGTTCGAACATCTCTGGAGAGATCTAAAAATGGCTGTGCTCTGAGGCTCTATATCCAACTTGATGGAGCTTGAGAGGTCCTACAAAGAAGAATGGGAGAAACTGCCCAAAAATAGGTGAGTAATGCTTGTAGCATCGTACTCAAAGACTTGAGGTTGTATGTGGTGTCAAAGGTGCTTCAACAAAATATTGAGCAAAGGCTGTAAATATATTTATGTACATGTGATTTTTGTTTTTATTTTTATTTTGTTTTTAATAAATTTTGTAAGGATTTCAAAGACTTCTTTCACATTGTCATTATGGGGTATTGATTGTAGAATTTTGAAGAAAATAATGAATTTAATCCATTTGCGAAGCGCTTTCAATACTTTCCGGATGCACTGTACATTTTTTTGATTTGAGTTTTAAAGTGCTTGAGTGGATTTTTTTTTTTTAACTTGTTAAAAAAAAAAAAAAAATTTTACAAATTTTCTTTTAATTTTAGGGCTCATTCACATCAATGTGCTGAGCTGCATTGATCCACCTTCAAAACTACTTCCTTGTCAATTTGGTCATCCCTCACAGTTGCACCAATTTCCTTTTTTTTAGGACCTGTTCACGCTGTCAGACGGCTGACGCACACTAAACTGCTATGGTTTAATGTGTGGCAGCTGTCCATTTTGACGGCAATATGAAGGAGGTTACACGATTCACTTTTTGTTTTCACTTTATTTGAAGTGCACAAAAGTGACGCTTCATGTAACTTTACAAAGCAGCGTGTTGCACTGCTATGTGATGCCCTCAATGTGCGCCCCTGCACTGCATCTCTGGTGCATTGCAGTGTGAACTGGACTTGGAACAGTCATTTTCTGTGTGTCCTACCGGTGACTTAGAGGTTGTAAACCCGTTTAAAATTTTTTTTTTTTTTACATCCTGCAAGAGAAACACATAATGAGCTAGTATGCATCGCATACTAGCTCATTATGAAATACTTACCTTAGAACGAGCCCCCGCCGTGCCGCTCACTCACCTGTATGACGAGCGACATGTTCAGTTGCCCGTCTTCCGGGATCGCGGCATCCGGCCATCTGATTGGCCGAAACCGCGGTGACGTCACTCCCGCGCACGTGCGCGGGAGCCGACGGTCACGGCACGGGGCTCTGAAGGAACGGCACGATCAACCGTTCCTTCAGAGCGCATGCGCCAGTGACGTCACTGGCTGCATTAAAGGTAAATATCTCCTAAACGGTACATGTTTAGGAGATATTTACAGTACCTATAGGTAAGCCTTATCATAGGCTTACCTATAGGTACAACTTCCCGAGGAGGGTTTACTTCCTCTTTAAGTTCTTGCAGTGTGGTAAAAGGCAGGTCACAGTACTATATGTGAACAGGGCCTAGATTGGGATCCCCTACAACTGGGGCTCTCCTAACCCCCTTGTATTGTGCCTGTACTGTCTTGTCGTGTGGTTTAATTTTTGAAATAAGGCTCTGCACATACTCTTGGCATTATAAAAAATCCTGTATAATAACCACCATACATGTAAAGCTGTAAAAATGTACTATTTTAAAGCTGAAAGTGGTTTCTAAAGGATAAATATTGTTTACCTTAATGTATTCTATGCATTTAAGTGGTAATATACTGATTTTTGTGACTTTTACCTACAGGTAAGCCTACAATAAGGCTTACCTGTAGGTACAATTAATATCTCCTAAACCTGCACGGTTTATGAAATGTTTGCACTGCATGCAGCCGCTGACGGTAGCGGCGCATGCGCTCTGAAGGTTCGGCGGACCTTCAGAGTTCCTTGCCGGAAAGTTAAAACCCCGCGCACATGCGCAGGGTGACGTCATCGCGGCTCCGGCCACTCACAGCGCCCAGGGCTGCCGAACCCGGAAGAGACACAGAGGAATCATGTCCGCTCCCACAGCAGTGTCCGGGGGTCCGTGTCGGGGCTTCGTTTTAAGGTAAGAATTTCATAATGAGCTAGTATGCGATGCATACTAGCTCATTAAGCCTTTTTGTCTTGCAGGGTTTTTTTTTTTTTTTTGGAGTATACTACTGCTTTAAAGTGGTTATAACCCCCCCCCAAAAAAAAAAAAACAGGGCAGGAGTGCTGGCGGGGGCCAGAGAAGGATAGGGGCTGTTCTGTGGAAAAAAGTGAATTTTATTATTGTTATACAGGATTGATATAGCGCCAACAGTTTGCACAGTGCTTTACAATATGAGGGAAGACCATACAGTTACAATACAGGAGGAATTGAAGGGCCCTGCTTGTTAGAGCTTACAATCTAGGAGGGTCAAGTGAAACAAAAGGCAATAACTGTGGGGGATGGGCTGATGGAGAAAATGGAAGTATAGTTGTTAGGTGTGGGTAGGATAGGCTTCTCTGAAGAGGAGAGTTTTCAGGGATCATCTAAAAGCTGATAGAGTAGGGGATAATCAGACAGATTGGGGTAAGGCGTTCCATAGGTTTGGAGAGGCTCAGGAAAAGTCCTGGATGCGATTTATGGGAGGAGGTGACGAGGGAGCTAGAGAGCAGGAGGTTTTCAGAGGAATGTAAAGAGCGAACAGGTTGGTATTTTGAGACTAGGCTTGTGATGTAGCTGGGGGCTAAACTGTGGATGGCTTTGTAAAATGTTAGTATTTCAAATTGAATTTGTTGGGTCAGCGGAGGCCAGTGGAGGGATTGACAGAGGAGTAGCGGACACTGAGCGATTGGTAAGGTGGATGAGTCTGGCAGCAGCATTCATGATAGATTGAATGGGGGATAGCCTATGTAGAGGTAAGCCAATTAGAAGGGAATTGCAGTAGTCGGGGAGTGAACTAGGAGCTTTGTTGCGGAGGTTGAGGCGGCAAGATTTGGACAGTGCTTGGATGTTGACAGAGAGATCGGGGGAGGGGGCACGTGGTGGAGGAAAAATTATAACGGTTTTGGATAGATTGAGTTTGAGGAAGTGGTGTGACGTCAAGACTGATATATCTGAAAGTAAATTAGTGATACGTGAGGAGACTGAGGGGAGTGAGCTTCAGGGGTGGATAAATAGATTTGGGTATCGTCAGCGTAGGGATGGTATTGTAAGCCAGATCCAGAGAGGTGTAGATTGAAAATAGGAGAGGTCCAAGAACAGAATCTTGGGGGACCCCAACAGAGAAAGGAAGAGGAGAGGAGGAAGTAGAATTGTAAGGAACGCTAAAGGTGCTGTTGGATAAGTAGGAAGAGAACCACTGAAGAGTGCAGTCACGGAGACCAAAGGCATGGAGTTCTTTGAGGAGGAGGGGGTGGTCAACCATATCAAAGGCAGCAGAAAGGTCCAGGAGGTGGAGTACAGAATAGTGTCAATTTGGTTTTGGCCATTAGTAGATCGTTTGTTAGTTTTAGGAGAGCAGTTTCTGTGGAGTGTTGAGGCCGCAATCCATACTGAAGGGGATCAAGAAGGTTATTCTCGACAAGGTAGTCGCTTGTAGACCAGACGTTCAAGGAGTTTGGATAAAAAGGGGAGCAAGGAAATTGGGCGTAGGTTAAGATTGGTTGGGTCCAGTGAGGGCTTTTTAAGTATGGGGGGCTGACTAGTGCATATTTTAGAGAGTTGGGGAAGATGCCAGAAGAGAGGGAGAGATTGAAGATGTGGGTTAGAGAGTGTAGAGGAGCAGAGCATTTGCAAGGGAACAGGATCCAGAGGGCAGGTCACTTGAATTCCAGGAATTTAGCTTTATTTAATAATTTTTTTTTTTTTTTTTTTTAAGGTCTCCTGGACTTAGCTCTATTTTATATCTGACAGCTTTATAGTCTCAGAAGACCACTATCGCTGTAGTTCCAGGAGCCTGATTCTGAACCTTCTGAGCTCTGCATCTTAAACAGGATTACTGCAGATGCTTTGTCCACATAGTTACATAGTGAGGTTGAAAAAAGACATCAGTCCATCCAGTTCAACCTATGATGTGTGTGTGTGTTTGCTGTTAACCATACATTGTATACCCCTGTATGTTGTGGTCTCTAAGGTGCCCATCTAATAGTTTTTTGAAACTATCAATGCTCCCTGCTGATACGACTGCTTGTGGAAGAGAATTCCACATCCTTACCGCTCTTACAGTGAAGAACCCCTTACGCATTTTAAGGTTAAACCGCCTTTCCTCTAGTTTTAGTGAGTGGCCACGTGTCTTATTGTATTCCCTTACTCTGAATAGTTTGTTCCTTATGCTAGGGTCGCCAGTACCTTATTTGTACATTGATATCATATCCCCCCCTCAATCGTCTCTTCTCCAGAGAGAATAAGTTCAGTGCTTGTAGTCTTTCCTCATAGCTGATGTCCTCCATTCCCCTAATTATTTTTGTTGCCCTTCTCTGGACTCTCTCCAGTTCCAGCACATCCTTCCTGAGGACCGGTTCCCAGAACTGGACAGCATACTCCAGATGTGGCCGCACCAGAGTCATGTAGAATGGGAGAATAATCTCTTTATTTCTGGAGTGAATCCCCTTTTTTATACATCCTAGTATTCTGTTGGCTTTGCTTGCAGCAGCTTGGCATTGCATGCCACTGCCAAGCCTGTTGTCTACCAGTACCCCCAAGTCTTTTTCCATCCCTAGACTCACCCAGAGGTTCCCCCCCTAGTGAGTAGCTTGGTTTCTGGCCCCCAAGTGCATTACTTTACATTTTTCAACATTAAACCTCATCTGCCATGTAGTTGCCAACCCCCGTTATTTGCCCACCTCTTCCCTCCTCTTGCCCGATCACAGAATCCTTTGTATTACGTGAACTTGGTCACAAAATGCAAAGGCTTCCATGAATAGGCAGCTTCGGCAGAGCTATAAACCTGTCAAAAGTAAAGAATAGTGATAAGTCCAGGAGATGTCTTGCCACCCTAGGCTATGTGGCTGTATGTTTCTGTTGATGCACACAATGTAAGGAGACAGCTCTAGTCCCTGTATGCAGGATTGGTTTCAGGATGCTGCAAGGAAAAGGGACCACTCTGAAACTGGAAACCTGGGGCTGCAGTCAGTGCACCAGCTTAAACTGGGATAAGGATTAAAAGTTAAAGAAGCTACATACTCTGTAACTGATAAGTTCACTTTAAAAAAAAAATATTTACATTTTTGTGCATTATTTTTTTTTTTTCTTTCGTTCCTTGACGGACACAACTCCTCCTCTTTGTGATTGTATGGGTTATACTGTCCCCTACAGGAGGAGTAGGACACTAGATAGACAAAAACTTGACTACACCTATGGGGCAGTCCCAGTGAGTATACTCCCACTCTCTGCTATAGGTATTCAATTTTTTTCTGCCTAGTCAGGTGTAAGGACCTAGTTCCTTCCATGCGTGGGTCTCTGGTCCTGGCAATTTTTTAATTTTCTTTTTAAGTGGAATTTTTTTTTTCCTCTTGATATTTGTTCCTGTGTGATCTACAATCAAGTGTCTGACTGGGCAATCTAAATCCCTGGCATCCCTTCAGTCTGACCACAGAGTGCATACAGACAACAGCTCTGTGCTAGGTCGGCCAGGACCTAGCCCCACTGGAAGGGGACCAGCCTGCGAGTTAAACGTTTCGCGAGGGGTCATACGAACTGGCTTCAGCTTGAGTCGCAGCATTTCTTCCTGCCTTACAGCACCCACATTATGATGGAGTGGTAGTCTGTCCATAGCGGTGCCCACCCTGTTTCTGGTAAGTAGCTGTCCCCTCTCTACCCCTGGAGGGTTTTGGGTTGGACGTGGGCCCCTCCCTGGGAAGGTCCGACCCGCCCTGTCAGCGTCTGAGGAAGAAGAAAAAAATTCCATTCATGTCTGTGCGACTTCAAGTCAGTCCCTGCACTACTTTGGCACCGTCTATAGACCTCAAGATTACACAGGCTTTGCTTCAGTCTAGTCAAAATCGTGCGACTTTTAGGTCTCACAGGGGCGGAAGGGAATAAGTGAAACAAATCCCATCGATTTAGGTCTCTAAAAGACTACATTCCTGGAATTCCTGGATTGATTGCTGTCACATGTGCTTGTTGCATCAACCAGGCTGTTAAGCCATCAAGTGGCTGGTGTTGTGACTTGCATCGTATGAGCAGTCACCACGACGGTTACAGATCAGACAGAAGCAGCTTCCTTGGGAACATTGGAGTGGATGCGTTCGGCCAAAGCTGGGTTCCCCCCATCTATGTTTTGCTTCAACCCCCCCCCCCCCCCCTACTGCCCTAATACCAAGGTTGGTACAAAAGGCTACATTGATACTTATTGCACCCCATTGGCCTCCGAGACCATGGTTCAGTCACTTAAAAAACCTCAGCATTGAGCCTCATCTAACACTTCCAGACATGCCGAACCTCCTGTTGCAAGGGCCAGTCAACCACCCCAAATGCAAGGTAATGACTCTCTCGACCTGGTTCCTGAAAGGGTGAGGTTACACCATCTTAGCCAGCAGAAAACCGGTGACTAGAGCCATCTACAAAAAAGTGAGGGAAAAGTTTGTCTTCTGGTACTAGAACATAGGAGACCCGACAAGGGAACTATTCCAACAATCTTAGTTTTTTTTTTTTTTTACAGTAAGGAGCGGACAAGGGTATTTCCCATAACACTTTGAAGAAGTGGCAGCCCTATCTTCCCACCTAGATTTTAGGCTGACAGAAGGCACTCTCATAAGAAGATTCCTTCTCTCATTGGGAAAAGCCACACCCATAAAGTTCAGAAGAACTCCGACAAGGGACCTTTCCATAGTACTAAAAGGATTCCTCTCTGCACCCTTTGAACCACTGGAGGAATGTTCAGATAAATACCTTACACTAAAAACAGTACTCATGGTGGCACTTATGTCAGCAAGAGAAGTGTCAGGGAAATACAGGCTCTATCCATGATAGAATCTTGCTGCTTAATTCTGACGGATAAAATTATTCTCACACCAAACCCTGCCTTCCTATCAAATGTCTCTTCAACTTTCCACAGAACTCAGGAGGTGGTTATTCCTTCCCTTCCAAATTCAATGGATAGCAGGAAAAGTCACTTAAACAAGCTAGATATAAGATCCTGATAGCTTACTTCGAGAGAACTGAAGAGTGGCAAAGAACCACCACACTATTAATTTTCCATGCAGGAGTCAACAAATTAAAGCCGGCCTCTAAAAGTACGATATCCGGATGAATAAAGTTTGCTATTCAGACTGCCTACCAAGCACTAAATCTTGCCCTGCCGAGTGGAGTCTTTGCCTGCTTAACCAGAGCTTGAGCATCAAGCGCAGAAAGTGTCGGGGCAACACGAGCAGATCTGCAGGGTGGCAACATGGTCAAGCTTCAATGCCTTTGCAAGGCATTACCGCATTGACCAGCTGTCCAGTCAGGACCAGGCATTTGGCCGCAAGGTCCTCCAGACTTTTTTCCCTCTCTAGTAAGTATTGTTTGTTATATCCTTTTTAGATGCAGCCCTGGAAGATGAGTGGAGAAAACTGAGTTAGGTACCTCTTCTTCTTGCAAAAAAAAAAAAGGGAAGTCTTTCAGGGCAGCACTTGTTCCCACCCTAAAGGACAGACAAAAAAGGGTTTGTGGATTCTTAAGATTACTGAGGGTACCTTTTTGGTGTTTTGGTATGACTGACATTTTTATAATGGTGGACTATCTCGCAGATGCTGCCCTGGAAGACTTCCTAGAAAAAGTTACCAGGTACCTAACTGTTTTATTGTGGTTTCCCATTGAAAATAACAGCAGCCATGTTTTTGGAGCCAGATGGGTGGTAATACGGCGGTTGGAGCCTCTCCTCGGCCTCTAGTGCTAATCCCGGGACATTCCTCTTCCTGGTGGCTGTGTAGTGTGCACTCTAGTTTGGTGCTGGGAGTACCTGATAGGTGGTGGTGAGTCCTTTTTTTGTGGGCTTTTTTTCTCCCTCTTTCTGCTATTGCAGCGGTAGTGCTCTGTGCTGTGCCTTGTTGCCTTGTGCCACAGCGCAGTGGGGTGTGCCTTAGTGTTCTACGCCTTTTTTGTGTGGGTTCCACTCTCTACTCTTAAAGTCCCTGAAGCATATTTCAGCACCTGATCCCCTCTGAGGCTGTCGGGCTCTCCCAGGTACCAAAAGCTGGCTGCACTGACGGTGGCCCTGGAGTCCTTGGTGTCAAGTAGATTTGGTCCTTGGCAAAAAGTGTCCCCCCACCTCCACCTGTTTCCTCTGTCTCATCAGATCTATAATCTGCTTCAGCCGCCGTGGATGTGTTACCCTTCGGGGTCTGCACTTTGCATGCTCAGATAGTGAGGATGATTCCTCTGGCTGGCACTCTTTGGTGGCTGGCTGACACCCTTTGGTGGCTCGTGGCTGGCTGGCATCGGGCAGCTGTGGGTGGGTGTTGTGGCTGTGTTAAAACACACTGTGCACTGTGACTGTAGTGTACGTACGCTCACTGTCCCGACTCCACACAAGGCTGAGGGAGTCGGCCTAAGCAGGTAGAAGCTGTCCCAGGGCGCGTGGCGCCAACATATGCGATGTCACGACAATATCAGTAACCGCCGGGGCCGATTCGATCTATCGGGGAAAGTGCATATCAGCCCTCGATATATCGGCTTTGCCGACAATCGGTCGATCTCTAGAACTGATGCTAAATAGGCTACTAAAAGTGCATTTAAGCCTAAAAACTGAAGGTTTAGGCCCTGTTCACACCTGAGCATGTTTCAGCTGGAAAACCGCTCAACTCTGAAGCTCCAAAACACCCAACAAGCAAAATCACATTTATTTTAATAGCCCCTTTTTACATCTGAGTGTTGTGTGGCCTGAAGCAAAACGCCTGAAGCTCAAAAAAGTACATGAGCTTCTTTTTGGCAGATTACAAGCCTTTTTGGCCCCATAGAGACTTCAATAGAAATGCCTGACTTGAGCAGAAAAACTTTGTAAAATGCTCAAATAGCAGCTCTCCGCCCCTAATTTCCTCTCCTAGTGCTTTCTTTTGGCTAAACAAAAACACCTGTAGTTGAGAAAACACTTGTAATACACTTCTAATATGCTTTAAAAAAGCTTGTCCCAAAAAAAGGAAAAAAAAAAAAAAAAAAACCCCTCCTAAAAAACGCAAGTAAATCGATTACGCTCAGGTGTGAATGAAGCCTTAAGATCGCTAGAACCTATTTCCGCTGGCTGCACGCATATGCACATGCTTGCGATCGGGAACTTTCTGATCATATGACAGCTAATCGCAGCGGTCACATGACCCGAATGGCTGCCTCCACCTCCTGGCATCTAGAAGTTCTTAAAAGGTTGTGAGGCGGCAGCGGTAAGGGTTTAAGGTCACCCTACACATTAGTCTGACTGTACCGTCCACTTTAGATTGACGAAAATGATCTATCATAAGGACCTATATAAATTTTCCCATCAGTCGGGTCTTTGCACTACATAATTGTTGCTAGATCTAAAGGAGTAAGGAGTTTGTACATTCAGATTGTAATATGTGGCAAGTAGAGCTGCATGATTAATCATTAAATCACAATCCTCGATTCACCCCCCTCACAATCTTAACGGCATTTCCTCGATTCTTACAGAGCTGTTCTCTGGCATCTCTGCTCACTCACAGCTGTCAAAAAAAAAAAAAGCCTCCGGCAAATGTTTACCAACTTTGGTAAGGCTGCTAGATACCTATAAACACAATGTTTTACAATATATCATTACGTTCTTTTAGATCAAAGGAATGAACTTCTGTCTGTAAGTGAGGGCAGTTTAACCTCTTAGGCCCCTTTCACACGATCGGACCGATTAGGTCCCCCCGTCTGTTTTTCAGGTGGACTTGATTGGGCCACCCATTCTCCTCTTTGGAGAGACAGATATCAGCGAAGATGTGTCTGCTGACATCCGTCTGTCATCTGATCTGACAAGATCCGCTTTACGTCCAGCGGGTCAGACGGGATGAAAACGGACATGCTGTTTGTTTTTATCCGATTTCCCCATAGAGTAGAGCAGGACTCTGACAGCTCCGTCTCTGCACAGTGAGCAGAGACGGACCTATCATCCGCCTACTCAACAGAGATCAATGGAGCGATCCCCGCTGAGCTAGCGCATCCACCCCGCGTGAAAGGGGCTTTTTAAAGACTATTAGAACCCCCCAAAAAAAACTAAAGTTAGTCCATTTTTTTTTGTATAATTTAAAAGATATGCTGAGAATTGTAATCTTTATTCTAAGCAAAATACTTCTAATTTTATCCAGAATCATGCAGCTCTAGTGGCAAGCTTTACTTACCAGAAGAGATGAGAATACTGCAGCTTTACTTATTGCAACCCTGAAACTGATCAGCTGGTAATAGAGATCATCCAGAAATCTGTTTATGAAAGGAGTTGTTTAGGCAGACAAAAAGATTTGCTAAAATCCTGGTGTTTTTTTAGGAAAGGTACCAGATTTTCTTTTCTTCTTTTCTGTATGTATTTGACCTGCAGCTATATTGAAATCTACTAGAGTCTGGACCTGTTCTCTTATTATTGCTATGTTGAAGTGGTTCTAAAGGCAGAAGATTTTTTTTTTTCTTTATGCAATTAGGATAAAAAAAACATCTGTGTGCAGCAGCCCCTCCCCCCCCCCCCCCAAATACTTTAGCCCTATCTCGGTCCATGTTTTACAAGAGACTAGTTTGTCTGGGATTCTCCCTCCTGATTGGCTGAGAGAGCAGCGGGTGCTAATGACTGAATGGACGCACCGGTCTCGGCTCGGGTGCCCCAATAGCAAGCTGCTTGCTGTTGGAGCACTCGGCAGGAGGGGAGGGGCCAGGAGCGCTGGTGGGGGACCTGAGAAGAGGAGGATATGGGCTGCTGTGTGAAAAAAACCACTGCACAGAGCAGGTAAGTATGTCATGACTGTTTTTGGTAAGCCAAAAATTAGACTTTAAAGGGATAATAAAGTATTAATGTTGATGTAAATAATCCTATTCCCTGGTAGCTCAAGTAATCTTTTTGAGCTTTGTGCGTATTTTGTTTTTCTGTTCATTTAGCTGATTTTTTTTTTTTTCTTTTTTTTCTGAATGTTTTTACATGTAAAAATGTGTATCTTGATGCCATGTTTGGAGTGCCAATAAACAATTAAAGTTTTGTGAATGCGTGTAAAATCTTGTGATTTGTTTTGCACATTCATGTGGTACTGTAATGTGAATGCAGCCTTAGAGGGTTACAGGAGGATAGTTTACCTGCTTGCTGACGGCCCACCGCATATATACTGCGGCAGGCTGGCTCAGCTGCAAGAATCGACGTTTGGGTAGGTCGGTTCGCGGGAGCGGTGCTGGAGGCGAGCGCGCACTGCTGGTGCACTCCTTCCCCCACTAGGCAGCAGTGATGCAGATCCACAGGGCTGGCGGCCACGATTGCCGTTAGGCGTATGCGATCGCTCCCCGCTGAGAGAGGACGATGGTCAGCTGTTCTCTGAAATGATCACAAAGCGCCTGTGATCCTTCTATATAGGATCACAGTTCTCTGTGGTCATTTCACAAGTCCCTCCCCCATACAGTTAGAAGACGCCCCTTAACCCTTGCTCACACTTAACTCTTTGATCACCCCTGGGTTAACCCCTTTCCTGCCAATGTCATGACCGTAATAGTTTATATTTTTAGCAGTGATTACTGTAGTAATGTCACTGGTCCTCCCAAAAGTGTCAATGTCAGGGGTCCAATCTGTTTGCCGCAATGTCGCAGTCCCGCTAAACATCGCAGTTATTACTAGTAAAAAAAAAAAAAAATTAAAATAAAAATGACACCTTTCCCCTAGTTTGTGGACGCGATAACCTTTTTATAAACCAATCAAAATATGCTTATTGCGGTTCCCCCCCCCCAAAACTATGTAGCAGAATACAAATTGGCCTACTAAAAGGATGAAAAAAATTTAAATTTTTTTTTTTTTTTTTTTTTAAGCACAAAAAATAAAAATCACACAGGTGATCAAATACCACCAAAAGAAAGCTCTATTTGTGGGGAAAAAAGGGTGTCAATTTTATTTGGTTATAGCGTCGCACGACCGCACAATTGTCCGTTAAAGTATTGCAGTGCTGAATCGCAAAAAATGGCCTGATCATTTTTTTTTTTCTCCACCTAAAGCATAACTAGATTAAAACATTTTTTTTACACCTTTCCAAACTTTTTTTGTATTTTTTTTTTTTTTTTTTTTCACCATGTGCGAGCCTGGGCCTGTGTAATTGTTTACTGAAACAGGACTGTGTAGATTACTTCATTAGTTCCAATTCCAGTTTGCACTTCAATTGCAAATGAGCTGATGTTAAGCTTTGCCAGGTTTTTTTCTCTTTAAGGCCCCTTTCACACAGGCGGACCGTTCAGATCCGCCTGTTCGTTTTTTTGGCGGATCTGAACGGTCCCCCCATGCATTCCTATGGGCATCGGATGGCAGCAGAGACATGTCCGCTGACACCCGACCCGATCTGTCAAATCTGGACGGATGGAAACCCTATTTTCCATCCGTCCAGCGGATCGAATGAGAACGGACAGACGGTCTGTTCCCATCTGATTTCCCCCATAGAGATGCATGGGGAACTGACAGCTGTGTCTCTGCACACAGCACGGAGACACAGCTGTCATCCTCCTGCTCAGCGGGGGATCGGCGGCTCGATCCCCCGCTGAGAAAAACGAAATCCGTCCGACGGATGGGCTGTGTGAAAGGGGCCTAAAGTTACAATACATATTGCTAGTTATCTTGCATATCAGAATTGTCACCATGTTTTATAGTTGGCCTTAAAGTTGTCCATGCATGGATCAATATTTAGTTGATTCAGCAGGGACCAGCCGCATTTTGATCCATCTGTATGAACTTCTGTTCAGTTAGCCTGTTAAAACATTTCCGCTCAATCGGCACTGTAGCACTGATCTGTGTATTCTGATGGGAAGTCTCCCTGCTGTCAGAATACAGAGCTACAGTGGAAAGGATTCCCCACCACCACCACCTGTGTCGATGGTAGAATCGGGTCATGTTTTTTTTTGTTTTTTTTTTTTTTGTTTTTTTTTCAACCCACTGGTTGAATGAAAACTGACTCATCTATGGCCAGCCTAAGAAATACTATTTTTATTATATTTAATATTACATTTTTGTGTGTGTGATCTTCATTCTACTTGACAACTGTAAATCATTTGGCAACATATTGTTAATGTGTTAACTGTGTAAAAGTGCATTTCAGATGGTTTACTTTCATTTCTCTCAAAGCACAATGCACTTCATTTGTTTAATCCATTCATTAATTATCTTGCAGGTTCATGGCAACTAATGACTTGATGACGGAACTGCAAAAGGACTCTATTAAGTTGGATGATGATAGTGAAAGGAAAGTGGTAAAGATGATTTTAAAACTATTAGAAGACAAGAATGGGGAAGTTCAAAATTTAGCTGTGAAATGGTAAGTTTTACGTTTTAAACCAGTATTGCTAATTTAATGACTCCCCAATTGAGTATGTATCCTCCACTTAATTAGAAGTATCCATTAAAACCTTGTAGTTAAGGCATCCCCCCTTTCCATCTCCACCTATCAATTTTTAACTGACTGCTGTCCATCCTGGTGCTTACTAGGGATGTAACGATATCGAAGATATTGCGATATCGTATCGTCGTGGTCGTGTCTCGATATCGTCGTGGTTGGGTTACAATATTTAAAGGACAGGTGTCCGTCAAAAAGCAAGAGGAATAAACACAGTCCCGCGGAACAAATCATTGTTAACTACATAGACCAGAGTTTAAGGATTTTTTTTTTTTTTTTTTTTCTTGCAATGTAGATATTTTGATCTTTCTGATGAAAAACGTGAACATAAGCTAAATGATAGGTCAGTGTTTTTTTTAAAGGCTTTTTGACTGACTATTTTATTTAAGTTTAAGTTATGTTCCTAAATACCATTTTTAAAAGGCTGCCTTTATTTGCCTTGCACATTTAAACCTGACCTAACTTGATCTTTGTTTGCACTTAAAGGGAATTGCCTATTGTTTGTTTACAATTGTTCTAGCTGCTTCTTAACTTGAACATTGCACAGAAGAATCAGTTATGCAACCAAATATTACTATACAGAATATTGATGTTCCTGACTACAACTTGCACTTTAAAAGCACTATGTGATCAGTGTTTTATGTTGTCATGGATCCATAAATACAACAATAAATTGCCTGTTGACTGGCAAAAGCAGAATAAATGTCGGTATTTTTTCGCAATTATCATCACAAACCCTATCATGAGCTATTTAACAATACCATGAGCTTTTCCACAATATCGCAATAAATATCGTACCGTGAGGTCAATATCGAAATTGTATCGTACCGTGAGATTTTGATATCGTTACATCCCTAGTGCTTTCTATGACTGTTTATTATACCGCCCCCCCCTCTCCTCTCAATATCAGGGTTCAGTTCTGATTCTCAGTTTTTTCAAAATCTTTCAACTTCCTCAGTTTTTCAGGTTCCATTTGTGTTGCTTTGCATTTTTTTTTTTATGAATGTTCACATTGACCCACCCTGCAGGAGGGCTACACAGTGATGATTGGTGGGGTGGAAGGTATATAGAAGCAGGAGTCCATGTCAATTCATTAGGAATGCAAACAAACTCAAAGAGCACACTGAAGAAGTTGGAGAAATTTTGAAGGGACTGTGAAGCAGCATTGAACCATTATGAAGGGCAAATGATGAACCTCTGAAACATATTGGCTGTTATCTGGACTAAAAAATAAAATAAAAATGTACTAGACTTGATAAGACTATGGAGCTCTTATCCTTTGAACTTCTTTATGCACCAGTTCTATGGTAACCACAAGCTTGTAGAAAGCTACCTCTACTCTAAAAGTAACTTTTGGATTTGGGTTCAGCTCTCCACAAATGATTCAACAGAGCATGCAGACTCTTATTTAAAATCCGCCATGACGACTCAATTTACCGAACTCTGACTTGTGATTTATTTAATATAAGTGTTGTTTACATGCATGTGACTCCTTTTTTCAGTCCTCTTTGGCCTTTATTGCTAAAATTAAGTCCGTTAGGTAAACAAAGGTCATTATTCCATAATGAATTTAGCCTAAAACCTAACTACAAAAGTCCTCTTACTAGGGATGCACCGAAATGAAAATTTTGGGCCGAAACCGAAAATGCAGGATGCCCTTGGCCGAAAACCGAAAATGACTTTTTCCCCCAAAAAAATTTAAAATGGATAGAACGGGGGCATACACCAAAAACAGGTAGTGACGTACACCTGTTGCTGCCACCCTGTCACAGTATATGTACTGTGATGGGTTGGCAAGAGGTTAATTTAATTACCAATGGTATTTGTATTATGAAGCATGAGGGGTTAATGTATTGTCAATGCTGGTCACTCATCTATTAGTGACCGACCAGTGGCAGGTAATTAAGCCCTTTGTGCTGCATTAGTGCAACCAGTATTAGTGCAACCAGTGTTAATTAACACTGATACTGGTTGCACTAATGCAACACAAAGGGGTTAATTACCTGCCACTGGACAATCACTAATAGATGAGTGACCAGCAGTGACAATACATTAACCCCTCATGCTTCATAATACAAATACCATTGGTAAGCTTCCTCAGCTACCCCCCCCCCCCCCATTGCCTCAGCGTCCCCCCTCCTCGGGTGTCCTTCATTCAAAAGTCCCGCCTCTGGCCGGCTGCACCGCCTCTCAATGACGTCCCTACTATGATCTGTGCATTATGAATGGACATACCAGGCAGGGGGGGCAGGGCGAGCGGCTGCTATAGAGAGAACTAATGTGATCCATCCCTGTCAGCTCAGTACGACTATGTGTGAATGAGAACAGAACTGACCTGACACCAGGCGGGGGGAGCGGCCGCTATTAGCTGTAACTATGTGAGCGCTTCACTTCCCTGACAGGCATGTATCTCCGCTGACCGATTTTCGGCCGATAATTTCGGTGGCCAAAATTTCGGTGCATCCCTACCTCTTACTATGTTGCTTTGCCCTGTATGTGCTCACCCACCAACTAAAATTGATGTATATTTGTTACTTGTTTAAATTTCTAACAGAACTGATTTGTTTTTAAATAAAGCCTTGGTCCACTAGTAAGTAAAGTAAAGGAGTATCAAGTTGAGACCATTGTCGACACACTCTGTACAAATATGTTGTCTGACAAGGAGCAGCTACGTGATATATCTAGCATTGGGTTGAAGACTGTAATTGGAGAGCTTCCCCCTGCATCCAGTGGTGAGTTACATCTTTATATTTTTGTCTTGCTGTATAAAAAGGTGATCAGCAATATGTTTAATGAGTTAAGAAAGGTCAAGTGGAATTTCTGCCTAACCGTACCTGTTCCTTAAAATTTCCCCTACTTTCTGTTATCTATTCTGCATACTTTATTCAAAAAAGATCTGTATACTTAAAGGGATTCTAATAAACCTGCTGTACTACTTGTGTGATGTTGCACAGAGCGGTCCCCCATCCCCTTCTTTCCTTCTTTTGGGGTCCCCTGCTGGCGCTCATGGCTCTTTCTTCCTTTCGAGTGGTCCCCCCCCCCCAAATTGCAAGCTGCTTGCTGTGGGGGCACTTATGTATGTTTGATTCCTACCCTTCCTTCTCTGCCCTGCCCCCGTTTTCCGTTCCCTTCTCACAAGGTTTGATTGACAGCAGCAGGAGCCACTCCAGTAAGTATTTGCGGGGGGGGGGGGGGGTTCATGTAAGTTGTCCCCCCCCCCCCCCCATGCAGAAAAATATGTTTAGGTTAAAAAAGACCTTATACCATTACCACCTTCTTTTTTTCGCAACCCAGTCTTGTCATGTGATCCCACAGCTTTGTCTCCCCTGTGTCAGTAGCCAAGCTGCAGGGGAGAGTAGGGAATGCAAACAATGGCTGGGCTATGGAAGCCTGTGGGTGATGTCACTGCTCCTGGAATTCTCAGGCATTGTCAATGTTTTCCTGACACAGGCAATCAGAGCTGCAGGATCATGTGAACGAAGCAGATGGAAAAAGGGAAGTATATAGATTTATTTTTTATAGGGTAGGTAGCAGGGGAAGGGAGGGGACATTTTTAAGAATAGTTATGGTTGTTATGCAGGAATCCCAGTTTAAGCATTTAGGCTGTTCCATAGCATAGGTCTAGGTTTTAAATAATAAAAAAAAATCTCAACCTGTAGGATGTTTATAGCATTTGACCCCAAAGTTTAGGAAAATGTTGTTTGTGTTTCTTCCTAAGGATGTTTTTGGGTATGCTGGATGCCAGTTCAGTTATATATGGAATATGGATAAATATGTAAGAATGTTATCTACATGAGTTTAGCATTTCTCAGTTCGATCAGGATTTAAAATCTGTACTTAACCAATAAAAAATAAAATTTGCTTAGATGTCTAAAATCTAACTTTTTAAACCTATATCACCTTTTTTAAATTTCAGGGTCTGCTTTGGCAGCAAATGTTTGTAAAAAAATTACAGGGCGTTTGACAAGTGCTATTGCAAAACAAGAGGATGTTTCTGTCCAATTGGAAGCCTTGGACATTATGGCTGATATGCTTAGCAGGTAACATTTCATAGCCTTGAAAATGTTTCTAAAACGATCTAATTAAATTGACTGTGTTTAGTGGTTTGAAAGACAAATTTGCATTGAGTATAGTTAGGCAAGGAGCAATGGTTTTCACATTTTTCGGTAGAAACAAAAAGTGCTTTTATTTCCTGCAGGAGCCTGCATCAGGGGTGCAATGTCAGTCTTCTGCAGACAAGCCCATACCGCCATTCGGGCTGTCAGTTGGAAAGCTGCAGGGCTTTTGAATTAACTAAAAGAGCGCTTATCAGCGCCTTCACAGTTTATTCAGAACTGCAAGCCGTCTGCTGCGATGGATAACTGTACTTGTAGTTTATTCATTCACAGAAAACTGTGAATGAATGATGCGGCCAGGAGCTGGTAGGATATCTATATCATATTGACTCAAAAAAAGTGGCTACCATTTATCCATGTGTGTAGATTTGTTATGTTCTATTCAAGTGTATAAATTATACTTTGCATCTGAAACATGCTAATATGTCTAAACATTAAAAAATATCCACATTAAAGGGGTATCTAGATCGTAAAAAAATATATTCTATAAAAATCTAAAACCGAATAAGGAAAATCCCCATATGTGTATTGAACAATAAACTATTTCCTGATGTGTAGTACCACAATGTACATACAAAAAAAAAACCAAGAACGCGTACCTAAAAGCCCATGCACACCGCCCAGGACAAACAAATTCCAATATAATCCCCAAAAGGGAAAGGAATTGAGAGAGTAGTTCCATGAGCACTGGTAGTGATTTTACAGGGGATAAGATAATCCGTTTGGCCACAGCGAAAAGAAGCCAAAGAATATCAAAAATATATATGGGTTGTCGGCATTCCCTTTAGGAACTGTAACCTAGAATCCAGTAGTAAATTTATATTAACATTAATAATACTATAGGTTACATGTCTTATGCCCAGAAATATTCATCTTACCATCTAAAAGAGGACCTTGCTGGGTGAGGCGGGAGCAACACCCCCCCCCCCCCCTCCCCCTCAGCTATTGCATGACGCCCCACAGCAGGCAGAGCAAGAACACGCGGTTTTAGAATTGTGACAGCTGGTACATGGAGAAGAACCCCCACCTGATGTTACGGTGGGGGTGTAAGTCAGCAGGCGCTGGAACGTGTTACATGTTCCACCCTAAAAATGGGTAGTACCTATGACTGGTTCCAAAAGGTGGACTTGGCTTTTAACCTATGTGAATTTTTATTTTTAATTGGCTTTATCTGTTATTTAATAAAGTTTATTATGTTGCTGAATTGAAAGGGGATTGGTTGACATTGATTACTTCACCTTGTTGTTTTCCCTCTTATAATTAAAGCCACACTCCTATAAATATTCATGAAAACTTGTTTGGCATATTTTTTTCTTTTGGTTATACAGTAGTTAAACTGCGTGTGTGTTTTTTTTTTTTTTTTTTTTTCAGGCAAGGTGGATTGCTTGTTAATTTCCACCCATCAATTTTGAGTTGTTTACTTCCACAGTTAACGAGCCCAAGACTTGCTGTAAGAAAAAGAACCATTATTGCTCTTGGACATCTGGTTATGAGTTGTGGAAACATTGTTTTCATTGACCTTATTGAACACCTATTGACAGAGCTTTCTAAAAATGACTCCATGTCTACCACCAGGACATATATCCAGTGCATTGCTGCGATCAGTAGGCAAGCAGGCCACCGAATAGGTAAGTGCAGGACTTAGCTAATTAGCCAAAAATGTTGACTGGGTAGGCTTATATATGACAGAAGAGACTAGAGGGGAAAGCTCTAGATATTTGTGCATCAAAGTAAATCATGAAGTAAGTAGTGTTTCAGCTGTGAGGGGCATTAATCATAGCTATGATTAAGGCCCCGTTTGCCTGAAATGCATAGGAGGATTATGTGGGATTTGTAAGCAGTTCGTGAGATTCACTATTTGCTTCTTTTGAGGACGTTTGTTAAATTTCTGTACAGGTGTGCTCCTTTTTTTCTTTTTTTTTTTTTCTTCTTCTGTTGTAACATCCTATACTTGTCACTACATGTCTGCCATTAACTCACAGTAGCCAAGTTTGATAGATGTTGTTGGGATCGTGCACGTTTAACAGTGAATTAAAGTGCAAGTCCAGTTTAAACTTTTTTTGATTTGCATAAACTAGGAAAGGGTTAGAACCCCTGCCAAGTGTTTTAAATCTTGTCTGGGAAGATTTACTTTTGTTTACTGTTTTGGGGTTATACCCAGACCAGAGGTGTTTGAAATCTGCATCAGGTACACAGAAAAAGGTAAGCAGGTTAGAGGTGCACAGATGTCACACAGTGCATCACTCTCAGTAACCAGCAACTGCACTGTTCTAATCTTGTTATACTTTTTTTCATTTTAGGTGAATATTTGGAGAAAATAATTCCTCTTGTTGTAAAATTTTGTAATGTTGATGATGATGAGCTCAGAGAGTATTGCATTCAAGCATTTGAATCTTTTGTAAGGCGGTAAGAATGAATGGTTTCTATTCAATGTTTTTAAAACTGAATAAATGATTTGTTTTCAAAGTGGTAATTACTGTAAGTGCCGGTTCATACTGAAGCGGCTCGACTTCGGGGGCAACCTGTGAAGTCGTGTGCACCGCTACTTCGGCACGGACTTCATAAAATGAATGTCTGTGCAAGTCGCTCCAGGTCGCCCCGAAGTAGTACAGGACCCTTTTTCTAAGTCGGAGCGACTTGTGTCGCTCCTATTAGAACCGTTCCTGTACTACACTATAGGACGCGACGGTGCGTGACTTGTCAGGCTGACCAAGTCGCTTGACAAGTCGTACTAGTGTGAATGGAGACTTAATACTGATCACTTTACTGTGCAAAGTTGAGCTTGACCATTCACATTTTTGACCTTTTTGATAACTGTGATTGAGCTTTTTTCTTCAACTTAAAATTGTCAACATCAAATTTTATTTTTTTTTTTAATAAAACGATCTGTTAATCTTTGCTAACAAATCAAAGTGGTGAGTTTTGCCTATAGTCAAATCAATAGCTAAATGTGTTGAGCCTTGTGGGTACTGGCCATCAAAAACCAGTGAGGTGGCCATTGGGTGCATTGCAGCGTGAGGCAGGGATCCCTATTTGAATCAAGGTAAAAAATGTTTGTTTCTCTATCGTATTGACAGACGCAGCAGCTATGCTTCCTTACCATTTGGTTTATGCACCATCCACAGGAGTAGACTAGGTAGTGAAAAAATTCAGATACCCTTATAGGGGCTGTCCTCTGCATAACCCCACACACACACTGTGCTCAAATCAGTTTCTTGCTGCCTAGTGAAGGATTAGGACCTAGGTTTCCTGCTGGGACTTTGGTCTCAGTTTTTTATTCTTTTCAGAATATTTGTTTCTCTTTACTCACTATCGCTAGCTAGTGTCGGGGATCCTCCTGGTGAACTACAAGCGACAGCCGGCTGAGGTTTCACACTGGATAATATAGATCCTTAAGGCCTCCCAGCCTGGCCAATGAGTGTGAGCAGGTTATAGTCCCGTACTAGGCCTCGCCAAGACAGAGCCCCTATGGCGGGACGAGCCTGCGAGTAGTTGTCTCGCTAGGACGCATCGACCTGGAACAACCTGAGTCGCAGCGTACCCCTCGGCTGGCAGCACCCCCACTCAGAGTGGGAGGCAGTCTGCCCGGAGCGGAGCCCACCTGGTCCATTGTATGGTGAGTAATGCTGAGCCCCCCCATGTCACTAGCGGCCTCTGGGGGGGATGTGGTCCCACTCCTGGAGACAACAGGACTGTTTTTTTTTTTTTTTTTTTTTTCTCCTGAAAGATCCCCCAGGCCTATCAGGACCCGGCCTTGTCCTCCCTGCTCCCACATGGGGGCGCTCTTTTCGGCACCTGGCGCGGGGAGGGTATACAGTGTTACCTTGTCCTGTGGGGTCCTTATTAGGTGGATCCCTGAGGTGGCCTCATGCCTGGGTCCTGACCGTGTGGCAGCGATTCCGGCCGCCATCTTTAGTGTGGGCTTCGGCTCTCTGTGTGTAAGGTACAGCAGCCATTTTTCCTGAGCTCCATGCTGCTGACTACACTGTGGTACAGTATAGGGGTCTTTTTGGCCATTCCTCAGGCACACTGCTACCTGCTGCTATTTCAGGGTGACTCCGGTTACAGCGCGATATAGTGGTGCGGACTGCAAACGCAATTTTAAAGGGGCAGTACACCTTTTTTATGCAAATTGCAAAATGGAGTCCCAAGCAGTAAATTCGCTGCCAGACCCCCCTCAGTGCGACTGCCGGTGCATTTGGATCGCAGTCTCTTGTGTCTTTCTGCAGCATTTCTAAAATCTGGCATCAAAGGTGGATTTTGTAATGAAACGAGTCACTAGCCAAAAACGGCCACTGTTTTCTCTGTCCTATGATTCAGAGCCTGATATGGGTGTCACGGACAAACTCCTCCTCGAGGGATCCCTGCCCTCGCAGTCGGATGGTGAGGATATGTTCTCCTCGGCTGGTGGAAGCACTGATCCTTTTAGTAAAGCAGACATTAACAATGGATGATGAGCCCACACAGTCAAAGGGGGTCGTTTTTGGCTCCCGCAAAGCCCAGAAGTCGGGTCATCAAGCAGTGTCTGGCCTACCTGGTGATGACTGGTCCTGGCCCTTGGCTCCGATCCGATGGCCTGGTCATTAAGGGGGCAATTCCTTGCGGTCCAGAAGTGGTTAAACCTGCTGGAGGAGCTGTGTTTGTATCTATAAATTACTTTACTATTGCTTTAGGCCTGGTTTACATGTATTCGGGTTGGCGGCCCACATTTGTATGCGGCTGTGTGCTGGGAGCCGTCTGGTTACAGGGAGGAGCTAAGCTCTCTCACTCTAGGATCGTATTACCAGAGCTGTTTCTATTGAGTGAATGAGTCATCCAGCTCACTGAAATGTATCAATTCAAAAGGTAGACTTGGAGAGCAGATAAACACGGTATTTTAAAAATGACCACAATAACAATACCACGGTTATGCAATACCGCGATGTATCGAATTACCAAAAACCGGCATGTCTAATCCAGAGGTATTTCATCATCTTTGTGTCCAGTGGGGCACTCCGGAGGTCAACCTGTTTGCGTCCTGTTTGAAGGAAAAGGTGCAAAGGTTCGTGACCAGGGCTCGAGATCTTCTGGCCGACGCCAAAGACGCATTGGTAGCTTCTTGGAATCAGTATCAGCTGATTTCTGCCTTCTCTCCGATACAGCTGTTGAGGTTTCTTTGCAGGGTGGCTGTGGAAAATGTTCCAGTGATTCCAGTGGCCCCAGACTGGCCTCGTTGGTCTTGGTACGCAGACCTGGTAAAGATGGTCGTCGAGCCTCCTTGGCGGCTGCCTCTAAGGGAGGATCTGCTGTCTCAAGGGCCGATCTTCCCTCCTGCTTTATAGTCGCTGGCTTTAACGGCATGGCCGTTGAAGGCCAGGTGCTGAGAGACAGGGGTCTCTCTGAGTCTTTGACCCCTACCCTGTTGAGGGCTTGGAAAGGACTTCCAGAAAAATGTATTATTGTACTTGGAAGATGTACATTTCCTGGTGTGAATTGAAAAACTTGCACCCTCACTCGTTTTCGGTTGCGAGGGTCTTGGCTTTCTTGCAAGAAGAAGTTGAGCAACGGTTGGCCTTGGGGATGATCAAGGGCTAAGTGTCGGCCTTGGCTATTTACTTCCAACGCCCGTTAGCAACTAATTCCTTGATCTGCATCTTTATTCAAGGGGTGCGTCGTCGGGCTCCTCCGAGGAAGTCCGTGCATACTTTTACAAAATTGTAAAAGATTGATTTATTGGCATCTTCGGATGCCTCTTTTGGCCGCAAGGTTTTGCAGGCTGCTGTGTAAAGAGACTTGCCTTTTTTTTAAGGGGGTCAAACTTTGTTCGTGGGTAAGGTCCTGTTACTGGTTGAGCTTTTTTCTTACCCAGTTGGCTACATTTTTAGCCATGGAAATATGTAACTTTTTTGGTTGTGTTCTTCCCACCCCCTCATGCCTGTACTGCTTTGGGAGGTCCCAATGGTAAAGAAGCATAGCTGCTTTGTCGGTCAATGGATGATAAGAGTATTTGTTTTGTTTTTTTAAAGTACTCTACGTAAAATCCTTTTAATCTGAAGTCCATTGACAGATGCAGCATCCGCCCCTCTGTTATGGGATGGTTTGTCTTCTTTTCACTGCTTGCTACGAAACTGATTTGAGAGCATAGTGTGCAGGGTTATGCCGAGAAGGACAGCCCCTTAGGCGTGTCAGTCAATTTTTTCACTGTCTAGTCTACTCCTGTAGATGGCGCATAACCGGATCGTAAAGGAGCATAGCTGCTGCGTCCGCGTTGAATTCAAAGAAAATTTTACAGTAAATTCTTTTTTTTCCTTTTAGTGGTGGCCATCGTTGTAGCTATGTAGAGAGAGATATTGCTAATTTGTAGGTGATGAGTTGTCTGCTAAAATGATTACATCCACTGACCCTGATTGTGTTGTGAATTTGTGCTGGATATATAGGGATAGTTCCCTAACCTTTTTCAGTGTGCCAAGTTATGCAATACTGAATAGATGACCTGCATAACTAGCTTGGCATTTGTGCATACACCTGTTCACATAAAAGGCTTTAGTTACCTGTTTGTTTAAACCTTTGTTTTCTAAATAGGACATTTACCAGAATTGGTAATTATGAATTGTTTTGTACAGGTGTCCAAAGGAAGTGTATCCACATGTATCAACCATTATTAACATCTGTCTTAAGTATTTAACCTATGATCCAAATTACAACTATGATGATGAGGAGGATGATGAAAATGCTATGGATGCTGATGGAGCAGATGACGATGATCAAGGTTTTCTTTGTTTAATTTAATATAAAGTGTTCCACAAATTTAATCTACTTTGTACAGAATTAAAAAAAATTAAGTTTTTGATTTAATACTTTTTTGTTGACACAGTTGAATCCAACAAAGTTGGGGCACTGTGTAAAATCTACATAAAAAAAAAAAACAGAACGCAATGATCTATAAATCTCATAAACCAGTATTTTAATCACAAAAGAAACTATATCAAATGTTTTTAAACCGAGAAACCGTACCATTTTAAGAAAAAAACTAGGGATGCACCGAAATTTCGGCCACCGAAATTATCGGCCGAAAATGAGCCTATCTCATTTCGGCCGATAATGGGTTAACATTGCCGAAAATAATGGCCGCCGTGGAGAAGGAGGGCGCAGCGCAGCGCAGGGCAGGCTTTAAAAGTCCCGCCTCTGGCCGGCCGTCCGCCTCTCAATGACGTCCCTACTACTCTGTGCATTAGTGAATGGACATACCAGGCGGGAGGGCGGGGCGAGCGGCCGCTATAGATATTACTATGTGATCCTTCCCTGTGCATCCCTGTCAGCCTGTCAGTGTCAACTATGTGTGAATGAGAACAGAACTGACCTAACACCGGGCGGGGGGGCGGGGCGAGCGGCCGCTATAGATATTACTATGTGATCCATCCCTGTGCATCCCTGTCAGCCTGTCAGTGTCAACTATGTGTGAATGAGAACAGAACTGACCTGACACTGGGTGGGGGGAGCGGCCGCTATTAGCTGTAACTATGTAAGCGCTTCACTTCCCTGACAGGCATGTATCTCCGCTGACAAGGAAGTGAAGCGCTCACATAGTTACAGCTAATAGCGGACGCTCCCCCCGCCCGGTGTCAGGTCAGTTCTGTTCTGTTCTCATTCACACATAGTTGACAGGCTTACAGGGATGCACAGGGATGGATCACATAGTAATATCTATAGCGGCCGCTCGCCCCGCCCCCCCGCCCGGTGTTAGGTCAGTTCTGTTCTCATTCACACATAGTTGACACTGACAGGCTGACAGGGATGCACAGGGAAGGATCACATAGTAATATCTATAGCGGCCGCTCGCCCCGCCCTCCCGCCTGGTATGTCCATTCACTAATGCACAGAGTAGTAGGGACGTCATTGAGAGGCGGTGTCCCCGGCCAGAGGCGGGACTTTTGAATGAAGGACACCCGAGGAGGGGTAGCTGAGGCAGTGGGGGGGGGGGGAGCTGAGGCAGCTTACCAATGATATTTGTATTATGAAGCATGAGGGGTTAATGTATTGTCACTGCTGGTCACTCATCTATTAGTGACTGACCAGTGGCAGGTAATTAACCCCTTTGTGCTGCATTAGTGCAACCAGTATCAGTGCAACCAGTGTTAATTAACACTGATACTGGTTGCACTAATGCAGCACAAAGGGGTTAATTACCTGCCACTGGTCAGTCACTAATAGATGAGTGACCAGCAGTGGCAATACATTAACCCCTCATGCTTCATAATACAAATACCATTGGTAATTAAATTAACCTCTTGCCAACCCGTCACAGTACATATACTGTGACAGGGTGGCAGCGACAGGTGTACGCCTGCCTGTTTTTGGTGTATGCCCCTGTTCTATCCATTTTAAATTTTTTTTGGGGGAAAAAGTCATTTTCGGTTTTCGGCCAAGGGCATCCTGCATTTTCGGTTTCGGCCCAAAATTTTCATTTCGGTGCATCCCTAAAAAAACTAAGGTGTTCTTTCATTTTTGATAATAGTTTGCACTGAGACATATTTACCACGGCGTAGCATCATTTCATTTTTCAACTTATCCTTTGATCTAGGCATCTCTAGATTCTTGGAGTATTTTAATGATCTGTACTGTAGATGATTGATTGAACGGTGTTGCAATTTTATGTTGAGAACGTTATTATGAGAAACTTTGACAATTTTTAGATGCAGCTTTTCACAGATTGGTGATCCTCTGCTCATCTTTACTTGTGAGACATTCTTACTCTCTCAGATGCTGTTTATACCCAATCATGTTACTAACCTTTCGCCAAATAACCTGAATTAGTTACAAAATGTTCTTCCAGCTTTTTGTTGCCATGTCCCAGCTTTTGTCAGCAGTTTCTGTCATCAATTTTAAAATTACCTTTTTTTTTTTCTTAAAATGATACATTTTCTCAATTTAAACATGTTTATTTTCTATTTTTGTGAATAAAATATAGGTTTATGTGATTTGCTAATCATTGCGTTCTTTTTTTTTTTTTTTTTTTTTTTTTTGGTCTATTTACACCGTGTCCCAACTTTTTTGGAATTGGGGTTGTAAATGCAAAATGTTGCAAGAGGATATCTCATGGTCTGTGGACACTGTTTCCAGGCTTTTTTAAATGAATTTATAAAAAAAAATTCTGAAGGCTAATTTTAAAGCTTTTTTTATTTTCTAATGACAAAGCTGCTAAAGTGTGTACTACTAGTTGACCTAGCTTTGATGCTGATATGCAAACTGTCCACGTTTTTGAATATAGGCTTAGATAAATTCTTGAATTTGCGTGACAGATATTGTGGGTTCTGTAAGCAGTGTTTTACATAGGAAGTGTTTATGTTTGCTTAAGTGAGTAGTTAAAGTATATTTTATATATTTTATACAATAAAGAAGTGTTGAAATCCCTGTCATCGTCACCGCTTGGGAGATTCACACTCATCTTTATGACCCTCGACACCAGAGTGGGAAGGATGGAAAGGCACTGATTTACAATTTCCTTCAGATGGGATAAAGACAACAAGAATACAACCTAATGGGAATTTTTAACCATTTTTGTTTAAAAAATTTTTACTTTAAGGTTTGCACACAAACAGAAGTGTTCCTGTTACCCGCTGAGACCTCCCTGACACCCAGAGCTCAGTAAACAGAAAATGTTTGGCAAAATGCTGAGTTAGCGCTGCATTTTGTCAGAGTTAAATTGGCCTGCTCTGTCTGACTGCATTTGAGTCTGCAGTGCAGTCTGAGCTGCTTTTCTTGCCAATTTCCTCAGGGAAATATTTTTGTGCTTTTCTGGGAAAGGTGCTATAATTCACTACATAGTAATCAAAATTGTTGGAGAGAAACTGAAGTTTAAGATTTAAACTTTATGCAGGACCACATTGTATAACGGTGGCTATTTTTTAGGTAGTGATGACGAGTACAGTGATGATGATGATATGAGTTGGAAGGTCAGACGTGCAGCTGCCAAGTGCCTGGATGCTGTAGTGAGCACTCGACATGAGATGCTGCCAGAATTCTACAAGACTGTGTCTCCTGCGCTAATAGCTAGGTTCAAGGAACGGGAAGAGAATGTGAAGGCTGATGTATTTCATGCATATCTGTCCCTTCTGAAACAGACAAGACCTGTACAAAGCTGGCTTTGTGACCCAGATGCAATGGAGCAAGGAGAAACACCGCTGACTATGCTTCAGAGCCAGGTTTGTTTTCTACATGCTGTTTTTTCTAAATAATTGTGATGCTCCAAAAATTTTTTACTTCAAAAAAAAAAAACCTCTCCATGCCTCCTACTAAAAAATACCTTGGACTGCCTACTTTCAGAAATGGGGGTATATTGAGGGATATTTCTACTGTCCTGGCGTTTGAGCCCTTTAAAAATTGGGCTGTCAATACATCAGGATTGATCAATTTTCAGAGCGAGAGATAATGTGTGTATAAAATCGATTCATAGTTTTTTGGCAAAACTTTTAACAGACGAAGAAACACTTTTTTATTTTTTTCAAAATTTTCGGTCTTTTTTTTTTTTTTTTTGTTTGTATGGGGGAAAAAAAATCCAGTGGTGATTAAACACCAAAAGAAAGCCGTTTTTGTGAAAAAATGTTTAAAAATTTGATATGGGTGCAGTGTTGCACGACCGCACAATTGTCATTGAAAGTGCGACCGCACTGAAAGCTGAAAAATTGGCCTGGGAAGGAAGGGGGTGAAAGTGCCCTGACTAATCACTTCCCATCCTTAGGTCATTGTTATAAGTGGCCTAAGGTTGAAGTGGTTATACAGGGTAATAGTTGAGGCTACAGCCATGATTCCAGTATCGTGTTTGTTTGTGTTTTTTTTTGTTAGCTTATGATTCCCTACAATGTAAAAGTGATCCAAGGAGCTAAAAAAACACTGAATTAACTTTTGCAGGCAGCAGAAGGGGGTCCCTATTATGGCTTGTGAAAACATCTACTCCAATATTGATTTGATCAGATGCTTTGAAGGCCACAGGAGAGATCTTGGGGTCTATTTCCAAAAAGAGGACCCATGCTATCACAAGGGATGTTGTTCATCCCTTGTGATAGCAATAAACTTGGCCCAAAAAAAAAAAAAATAGGTGCCATGCACATATGTGAACAATAATTTCACCACACTTGAGGTATCGTTGCGAGCAGTAGAGCAAGAGCAATAATGTTAGCCCCGGACCTCCTGCGTAACTCAAAACTTGTAACCTGTAAAGGCTTTTAAAGTGGCGCCTATGGAGATTTATAGGTATTGTCGTTTGGCACGGGCGTAACGCAGCTATCTTAGTTGGTATCGAATTACTTCGTTGCATCATCTTTTATATTTTACTAAACAATTGGGTATTGTGGTTTTGTGCATTAAAATTCACTGAAGTGCATTTATTCCAAAAGATTTGCTTTTGAAAAACTGCTGCACAAATATCACGTGACAAAAAATATACAACACCCACTTTTTTATTCTCTAAGGCCTCTGCTTAAAAATATATATAATTTTTGTTGGGGTTTTTATTAGTTTTCTAGGTAAATAAATGCTGTTTTTTATATGTAGGAATTGGCCTAGACAAACTGGTTAAAAAGCATCTTCTGATGGTTTATATTATGTGGATGTGTTGTATAAATGTTTCAGAGCTTTGCTTTATTTATTTAATACAGTTATTTATATTGTGCCTACGATTTACGCAGCGCTTTACATATATTGTACATTCACATTAGTCCCTACCCTCAAGGAGCTTACAATCTACAGTCCCCAACCCACATTTATACATATACTAGTGCCAAATTTGACAGGAGCTAGCAAACCTTGAGCCAGCATGTCTTTGGATTGTAGGAGGAAATGAGAGTACCTGGAGGAAACCCACCATAACCTACCTTTTAATCTTCTGGGTGGTGGGAGTTAATAAACTTGAGAGCTGTCAAGCGTGCCCAACTATACTTGAGAACAGGAGGCCAGTAGCTGGACTTTTAGAGGAATGTTTGCCCACTATTTCCTGATAAAGGATTCTAACTGCTGAACAGTCCTGAGTCATCTCTTGTATTTTTCATTTCAAGATGCGCCAAATATTTTCAATTGGTGAAAGGACTGGAGCACCGGTGGGCCAGTTAACCACCCAGACTCTTCTACTATGAAGCTATGGTGTTGTCATAGAAGCAGTATGCGATATAGCATTTTTATCCTGAAATGTGCAAGGCCTTTCCTGAAAAAGATGTCTCCTTGATTGGAGCATATGCTGCCATAAAACCTGAATACACCTTTAACCATAGCTTTTCCAGATGTTCAGGCTACTCATTCTTTACACCCAGTTTTCTTTTTTTTTTTTCTTTCCCATTTTACTGCACTTAGGTTGTAAATGAGTACATTTAGACTCTCAATTCGCCCCCCCCCCCCCCAATTTTGATCACATATGTATTATTACAAATGGATATTGGCTTTGTTTAATCTAAGGCAGCAGTGCATAAACATGCCCGAATGTTTGATGTTTTGGTTTCATTTCCTAAACTGATTAAATTTAATGAAAAGTTTGTGTTTTTTTTTATCTTTAGGTACCAAATATTGTGAAGGCTCTACATAAGCAAATGAAGGAGAAGAGTGTGAAGACGCGCCAGTGTTGTTTTAACATGCTCACGGAATTAGTCAATGTGTTACCCGGTGCTTTAACACAACACATTCCAGTTCTGGTACCAGGTAAAACAACTTGTTTTCTTTGCTTTAGTTGAATTTTAAAAAAAGTAAAGGAAATTAATTTTGTAATTTAGAATATTGTGTGAAAATATTCTAGGCTCATTGTTTTTTATCTTTTGCAGGGATCATATTTTCATTAAATGACAAGTCAAGTTCTTCTAACCTGAAGATAGACGCTTTATCGTGTTTGTATGTGATTCTTTGCAATCATTCTCCTCAAGTCTTCCACTCACATGTCCAGGTCTTGGTTTCACCTGTAGTAATCTGTGTTGGGGATCCATTCTACAAAATCACCTCTGAAGCTCTGCTGGTTACACAGCAGCTTGTGAAAGTAATTCGACCTCTGGACCAGCCTTCTTCCTTTGATGCAACACCATACATAAAAGATTTGTTTACATGTACAATCAAAAGGCTGAAAGCAGCAGATATCGATCAAGAAGTAAAAGAGCGTGCAATCTCTTGCATGGGTCAGATTATCTGTAGTTTAGGTGATAATCTGGGAAGTGACCTTCCTAGTACTCTTCAAATATTTCTGGAAAGACTGAAAAATGAGATTACTCGTTTGACCACAGTAAAAGCTCTGACGCTAATAGCAGGTTCTCCTTTGAAAATAGATTTAAGGCCAATCTTAGGTGAAGGAGTACCTATCCTTGCCTCATTTCTTCGGAAAAATCAGCGAGCTTTAAAACTTGGGACACTCTCTGCTCTAGATATTCTAATAAAAAATTATAGTGACAGCCTCACTGCAGCAATGATTGATGCTGTACTGGATGAGCTTCCACCTCTTATTAGTGAAAGTGATATGCATGTGTCTCAAATGGCCATAAGCTTCCTGACCACCTTGGCTAAAGTATACCCATCCTCTTTATCAAAGATCAGTGGATCTATCCTCAATGAACTTATTGGGTTGGTGCGGTCACCATTGCTTCAAGGAGGAGCACTTAGTGCAATGTTAGAGTTTTTCCAAGCCTTAGTGGTGACTGGCACTACAAGTCTGGCATATATGGACTTGCTCCGTATGTTGACAGGACCAGTTTATGCACAGAGCACTGCGCTTACTCACAAACAGTCATATTATTCTATTGCCAAATGTGTGGCAGCGCTAACTCGAGCATGTCCTAAGGAAGGCCCAGCTGTGGTTGGTCAATTTATCCAGGATGTTAAAAACTCTAGGTCCACAGACTCCATTCGCCTTCTGGCTCTGCTATCACTAGGAGAGGTTGGCCATCATATTGACCTCAGTGGACAGCTAGAGCTGAAATCTGTTATACTGGAAGCTTTCTCTTCTCCTAGTGAGGAAGTCAAATCTGCAGCTTCATATGCCCTTGGAAGCATCAGTGTAGGCAACCTTCCAGAATATTTGCCCTTTGTTTTGCAGGAGATAACTAGTCAACCTAAGAGGCAGTACCTTCTGCTTCATTCCCTCAAGGAGATCATAAGTTCTGCTTCTGTAGTAGGCCTTAAACCTTATGTTGAAAATATATGGTCTTTACTACTTAAACACTCTGAATGTGCTGAAGAAGGAACAAGAAATGTAGTTGCAGAATGTTTGGGAAAACTGACACTGATCGATCCAGAGACTCTACTGCCAAGACTTAAAGGATATTTGGCTGCTGGTATGTCTTGTAATTTTGTATCTAGTTTAACCCTTTTTGCTTCCAGAGCAGTGTTTGTGTTTTTTTTTTTTACACATGATTAGCTAAAACTACGAAGCATATATTTTCTGAGAGCAGGCACCCTGGAGAATAAAGTGGTGGTACAGCTGTGACATGATATTTTTTAAATTTCAAGATTTGTGTTAAAAATACACTAAAGTTAGGTTTAGAGCATACAAAATGCAACCTATTCATTTTTGGTAAAATATAAAAGATAAGGTTGCGCTGAGTAACTACCCAACATGTCGAGCTTTAAATTTGTGCCCGCAAAAGGATGATAAACTTTGGAACCCTATAGGTGATACTTTAAAGCCCTTACAGGTCATCTGAATGGGGCGAATGGGCCTAGGATTATTGAATGTTGGTCTCACTCTACTTTTTTTTTTCTTTGGGGGGGCGCAATGGTGTTTAGAGTGGGTGTAACCTTTTATTTTTGATATATTTTTTAAGACCAGTTCTTTTTATTGAGAAATGAAGCACACTTTGAGTCGGTGTAAAACCCCCCTTTCCCCACTGCTACTGCTGTAAACCTTGTGGCAGTTTTTAAATGTATGCCTCTAACCCACACAAAAAAAATTGTGCTAGGCGTGAAAGGCAGTATAAACACATTTTAACTTGCCAACAAGAACTTCTTCTCTTCGCACAGCCCAGTAAACAAAAAATATCAGCAATAGTTTTGGCCGTCCCTGGCCTTTCTCAAGTTCAAATGTGTATTTACTCTGAAATTCTTATTTTAGGGACTTGACCGTATATTTTAATGGCTTTTAATTTAGCTGTAACATAAGTGGTTTCAGATTTCTAATGTTGTGCAATGTTTTTTAGGTTCATCTTATGCACGAAGCTCTGTAGTCACAGCTGTTAAATTTACAATATCAGACCATCCTCAGCCCATTGATCCTCTGTTGAAGAATTGCATTGGTAAGTTTAGGAGCAGATGATTCCAAAGTGATCATTACAGTGGACACATGCAGATTGCTCAGATGCCACATATTATGATGTGTCCTACACTTATTTTTGGAAAGTAATATGTGCTTAGTAAATGACTGTTATCCCAGTTCACTTCTTTTATATGTTTGTTGTCCTTACTTTGTGTACTGAATTTAAGGGACACTTGCACCAAAAATATAATGTATAATATGTGAAAGTCACACTAATTACAAGGTGTATGTGCCATTAAGGTATTTCCCTGAAGATTGAGAAACTTCATTGGTATTAGTAAGAACTAGCCAGGTAATAATTGCTTATGTTTACAACAGGATAAGCTGGTCCAGCCAAATTTTGGTCCATCTAAAGTTTTTTTTTTAATAATAATTGGAAAAAAAAATATTTTTTTTTACATTTTAAAAAATAAATTAAGTTAATAATAATAACCACACTCCCTGTCAAAGGTAACTAACTGGACAGGGAGATGGTAATGCATTGAGAACAAACAGGCAGTGGAAACAGTCATTACAACAGTCATTACTCCCGGCCACCACAAGAGAGCGCCAGTTCCCCATTGGAATCCTCTCTCATCTCAAGTAGGCCGAAAAGCCGGGCCTCAATTTTTGGACTGCGCGGAAGTCCGTGCAAAAATGACAGGACACCTTCTGCAGGGCACCCCAGTCGCCAGGTCGCTAATTCTAGTTGCAAATGCGGCCTGGCGCCCGGGGTTTGTCGAGCCCTGTCATAATTAATTTTTAATATTCAAAGCAAACTCCCTCATTAATCCATGTCTTTATTTTGCTGAGAAATCACTTTGAAAAACAACTTCTCTGTCGCTCATTGACAGACGTAGTCCTCCTTGATTAATATCAACTCGGGTTATACTGCCCTCTACAGGAGTAGGACTAGACGGGAAAGAAAACGTTCTGGCCACACCCTAGGGACAGTCCCAGAGGGTATATCCTCTCACTTCCTGCTACAGCAAATCAGTTTTTTTTTTCTGTCTAGTTAGGAGTAGGGATGTAACGATATCTAAGATATCGCGATATCGTATCGTCGTGGTCGTCTCAATATCGTCGTGGTCGTGTCTCGATATCGTCGTGGTTGGGTTACAATATTAAAAGGACAGGTGTCCGTCAAAAAGCAAGAGGAATAAACACAGTCCCGCGGAACAAATCATTGTTCACTACATAGACCAGAGTTTAAGGATTTTTTTTACTGTTTTTTTTTTTTTTTTCTTCTTGCAATGTAGATATTTTGATCTTTCTGATGAAAAACGTGAACATAAGCTAAATGATAGGTCAGTGTTTTTTTTAAAGGCTTTTTGACTGACTATTTTATTTAAGTTTAAGTTATGTTCCTAAATACCAGTTTTAAAAGGCTGCCTTTATTTGCCTTGCACATTTAAACCTGACTTAACTTGATCTTTGTTTGCACTTAAAGCGGTTGTAAACCCTGTAAAAAAAAAATAAAAAAAAAAAAAAAACCTGCAAGACAAAGGCATAATGAGCTAGTATGCATCGCATACTAGCCCATTATGTTTAACTTACCTTAAAACGAAGCCTCGACACGGACCCCCGGACATCGATGCGGGCGCTGCCATGATCCCTCGTCGTCTCTTCCGGGTTCGGCGGCTCCGGCGCGCTGATTGGCCGGAAGAGACGGCTCCAGCGCGCTGATTGGCCGGAGCCGCGATGACGTCACTCCCGCGCATGCGCGCGGGAGTGATTTTTCCGGCAAGCTCCCGGCAAGTTAATTGAAGGTCCCCCCGGACCTTCAGAGCGCATGCGCCGCTCGCTCGAGCGGCTGCATGCACTGTAAATATCTCCTAAACCGTGCCGGTTTAGGAGATATTATTTGTACCTACAGGTAAGCCTTATTATAGGCTTACCTGTAGGTAAAAGTGTAAAAAAGCGGGATACAACCGCTTTAAAGGGAATTGCCTATTGTTTGTTTACAATTGTTCTAGCTGCTTCTTAACTTGAACATTGCACAGAAGAATCAGTTATGCAACCAAATATTACTATACAGAATATTGATGTTCCTGACTACAACTTGCACTTTAAAAGCACTATGTGATCAGTGTTTTATGTTGTCATGGATCCATAAATACAACAATAAATTGCCTGTTGACTGGCAAAAGCAGAATAAATGTCGGTATTTTTTCGCTATTATCACAAACACTATCATGAGCTATTTAACAATACCATGAGCTTTTCCACAATATCGCAATAAATATCGTACCGTGAGGTCAATATCGAAATTGTATCGTACCGTGAGATTTTGATATCGTTGCATCCCTAGTTAGGAGTAAGGACCTAGATTCCTTGCTAGGATCTTCGGTCCTGGCAAGATTTTTTTTTAGAAATACTTTTTTAGACAGCTTTTTTTTCTCCAGTGTTCCTTTGAGATCTTCAAGCAAGTACGCTGAAACTGGGCGACGGACTGGATGTTGAGATCCAGTGGTCACCCCAGTTCAGCCTACGAGCGCGTGCAGGCCATAGCTCCGCGCTGGGTCGGCCACGACATAGTCCCACTGGACGGGGACTGACCCTGCGAGTTAAACGTCTCGCCTGGACGCCAATGACCAACAGAGTCACGGCGTCCGTATTGGTCGACAGCCCCCCCACCCCGGTGGAGAGGGGTTCTGTCAGGAGTTGGCGCCCGCCTGGTTCCGGTATGGTGAGTAGAATGTTCCCCCTCTCCCCCTGTCGGGTTTGTTGGTGGACGCGGGCCCCTCTCTGGGATGGTCGGACACTCGGTTTTCTGGGTCTCCCCTCTATCCTATAACAGGTCACAGATCCCCCAGTTTGAGTGTGATTTTTGTGAATAGAAACCAGGAGGCTTGGTTTGGGAGCTGACTATCTAAAAGTCACTATATGACTGTAAGGATGACTTAAGTCAGTGGCAGACTACTAAGAGGCATTACTATTGAGGTATAGAGGTATCCTACCTGTCTAGTGTGTACACAGGCCGATGCCTATGCCTGAGTTATTGCAGCCACAGATCGCCATCCCTCCAGAAAGCCGGTCACTTCCACAGGCCACACAGCCTCCCGCAGGCCGAGGCACTTCCGCAGGCCGCACAGGCCGAATGCACACATCCCGCAGGCCGCTGCTAGCTTGCAAGCCGCCGCTATCCTACACAGGCCGCCGCCATTTTCCTGCAGATCGCACGAGGCCGCCATATTAGCGTAGCCTCGTGCAGGGTTCATACGGTCCTGGAAAACCTGGAAAAGTTTTGGAATTTGGAGATGACACTTTCCAGGCCTGGAAAGGTCATGGAAACTTAGGATTCCACTAAGGTTTTGGAAAAGTCATGGAAATATATACTGGGGAGGAGCGGGGAGCGGCGGGGGGAGCAGATGCTTAGTGTAATTTATTATTTTATTCAGTAATGTTTAATAAATTGCCAGTGCCACATACTATTTGCCTTCCGGGTCCGTGGTATGCCCGTGCGCTGTCACTGGCCAGCAGCAGCCGAGGAGATGATCGTGAACCAATCACTGGCAGCGGGGAGGGCCGGCCGCGGTTTGCCTGGATGTGACTGGCCAGCAGCAGCAAACCAATCACAGGCAGCAGAAGCGACACTGGAGGGCGGGCCGGCCGGCCGCATGAACGTGATGATGACGCGGAAGGGGGCGGTAACCGTTCCGGTTACCGAACCCCCGCGTCATCACGTTCATGCGGCCGGCCCTCCCCGCTGCCAGTGATTGGTTCACGATCATCTCCTCGGCTGCTGCTGGCCAGTGACAGCGCACGGGCATACCGCGGACCCGGAAGGACATCTAATGTACCAGTCATATACGGGGAATGTAAAAAAATAAATGTCAATAAATTATTAAGCATGCAATCCTGAGTCGCCTTTCTGTGAACTCTTTTCTGCATTTTTGTGGGACTGTTAGCTTCGGCCTAAGAGTAGTAAGCGCCGCATTTTGTGCATTTAACTGTGCCATCCATATCAGTGTCCAGCTGCACCTTCATGACTGCCTGAACTGCTTTATTCCGGCAAGCAGGAGCACCCATTACTGTTCTTTCTCCAAGAGTAAGTGCCGCATTTGTGCATTATCAGATCTGTGCCATCCATACCAGTCCGCCTGCACCTCATGACTGTGGCTTGGGCCTAAAAGATTACATTTTGTGCATCTGGCTTTCAGAAATGAAAAATTAAATGGTGTTGATTGTTTTTTGGCAATGTTTAAGTTAACTTGTTAACCCACTTGCCTTCTGTGCACTTAAACCTCCTTTCCATCCGGACCAATTTTTAGCTTTCAGCACTCTCACACTTTGAATGACTTGGTCATGCAACACTGAACCCATATGAATTTTTCGTCCTCTTTTCACACAAATAGAGCTTTCTTTTGGTGGTATTTAATCATCTCTGGGTTTTTTATTTTTTACAAAAAAAAGTTTTTCTTATTTTCTGTGAGTAAATTTTGAAAATAAATAAATTTTTTCTCCTTCACTGATGTGCGCTGATGAGGTGGCACTGATAGGCTGCACTGATGGGCACTGATGAGGAGGTACTAATATGCTGCACTGATAGGTGGCACTTCTGGGCACTGAGAGGTGGCACTGCTGGACACTGGCGGGTGGCACTGATGAGCAGCACCATCACTGCCCACACTCAGTGCCCATAGTGCTGCCAGTCAGTGCTTATCAGTGCCTAGATGAGCAGGCACTGACTGGCAGCACTATGGGCACTGATTGTGGGCACTGATGGCGGACACTGTGGGCAGTTAGTGTGTTTAATGTACCTTGTGTAATCAGTGCACTGATGATCAGTGCCCTGATTACATTCCTCTGTGTCCCCTTACTGCTGATTGGCTCTCCTCCTTCCTCACACTGCAGTCTGTGTGAGGAAGGAGCACTGGCGATGAGAGATGATCTCATATGTTTACATTTGAGATCATCTCTCATTGCATGGGCCGATCACGTGGTAAATGGCTGCTGTGATTGGCCATTTACCATGATCTGTGATTGGCTGTGTCCAAGGGACACGGCCGACACAGATTTTCCCCGATGCGTGCTTGCGGGAGCGCGCGGGGAGCCTGTCTCTGGGATGCCGTTTAAAGACGGCCTCCTGGAAATGTGAGTCCGCGCTGCAGCGGTACTTCGGCTATAGCGTGGATAGGAAGAAGTTAAAGACTGTTATCGGGTCAATTTATGGCACTTTAAGTTCAGAACAGTGTTGCTGGACACTTTTTTATTTATTTTTTAGTTGCTTCTCCTTGATTTATGTTATATCTCCTGTGGATTACGTTAATCCATTTCTAAGCGGTTCTCAGGGTTTATGTTATGAAACGTCGTTACTGTGCAAGCGTTATTTAAATAAATATTTCATATTCCACTGTACACTACAAAGCTTGTAATTTATATTAGTAAAAATATGCTGGGTGTGACATAGATTTTCTTCTTATTTAACACGTATACATAGACATTTCATGAAACATTAGGTCATGAATATTTATGTGAAGTCATGGAAAAGTCATGGAATTTCATTGGTGAAAATGTGTATGAACCCTGCTCGTGCCTCCAGCATGGGGGCGGCCATGTTTGAGGTGACCAAACACCTCGTGGAGTAATTGGGAGGCGCCGGAAGGCGTGTAAAGGGGCGGAGCCGCCTCCTTGGCCCAGGGAAAGCAAGCCAAAGACTTCCTGTCTGTAACAGTGCTGGAAGCAGTTTGATAAGAAACTTCTGTGCATCAGGTGAGCCTTGGGGTCTCTCTCTCTCTCTCTCTCTCTCTCTCTCTCTCTCTCTCTCTCTCTCTCTCTTTCTGAGGGGTCCAAGCAGGTAGACTGAGGGGCGCTACTGCGCTGGGGGACTAAGTTTAAAAAAAAAATAAAATGTTTTTTTCTTGCAATTAATTTTTTTGTGTTTGCTGGCAAGTGTCTTGTTACATGAACCCTGCCACTCATGTATCCCCACCTGATCCCCTCGGGGTGGCCGCAGGACCCTCCAGTACCCCACTTGTGATGATGCATTATCAGCAGTTTTGGAGTCTTTGGTATCCCGGGTGGAGGTAGCCTGTCAGGGACGGGGGTCAAGAAGAGCGACCCCCGCCTACCCCTATGTCATCTGATACTTCAGATACGAATTCTGAGCTTGTCATTGACGGGAAACCTTAAATCTTGAGGTTACACCGGCAGAGGTAGCTGAGACTCGTATTCCTTTTTTGGTACTAGCAAGCCTACCAAAATGGTGAAGGGTTTCCCTTGCCCAAATGGGGTCTCCCGTAAACGAGCCCCTGCTATTTCCAAACGCATTGCTAGGCGCTATCATTTTGAGGAATCCCTCATTACAAAGATGGACGGTACCACCAATAGTGGACTCGCCGATTTCCAGACTAAATAAAGCCACTGTTATCTCGTTGGAGTGACAGAATGGGCCCCACCCATCTCTAGGGTGGGGGGACGTCTTCACCGGTTTCCGGATCCAGGGCTTTCCAGAATCCCGGATAAAGGGATTCGCAAGGTCATATGGTTGGGATACAAGATCGAGTTTCGATTACTTCCACCGGTGCGATTCTTCCCTTCCAATATTCGACATCCCCGGGTCGCTTAAAAAGCTTTGCGGGGAACAGCTTGATGCAACAAGCAGTGGTAGTTCCCATTCCTTGGAGGAGTTCTAGTCAAACCTGTTCACAATGCCCAGGAGAAAGGGCTAGGTGCGTCCAATTCTGGTCTTGGAAGAGATGGAGTCCATCCATACAGTGGTGGCCTCCCTGCATCAGGGGGATTTCCTGGCGTCCATAGACATTTAGGATGCCTATCTTCATATCCCCATCTTCGCAGGACATCAGCGTTTTCTTTGCTTTTCCCAAAGATCATCCCTGGTTCCCACCAGGAGACAACTATCTGGGCCTAATTTTGGATACATCCTTGGCAAGAGTTTCTCCAGGCGGAGAAACTCCAGAAGATTCAGTCAATGATTCGGATGTTGCTGTCCGTCAACTGGCTGGGATTGATGGTCGCCTCCTTAGAGGCAGTACCGTTTGCCCAGTCTCATACCCGAATTCTCCAAAGAGGAGATTCTTCTCATATGGAATCGGAATCCCGATTCCCTGGACAATCGGATCCGATTGAGCGAGCAGACCAGGGAGGCTCTGGTCTGGTGGCTTCGGTCTCCAATGCTCAGCCAGGGGAAGTCATTTCTTCTGATAAATTCCAGGTTACCGATAAAGGTGTTGGAACTGAGAGCGATCAGACTTTGTCTGATTTACTGGACCGAGCAGCTCCAGGGCAGTCCGGTTCGGATCCAATCGGACTATGCCACGGTCATGACTTATGTCAATCACCAAGGGGCACCAAGAGTGCCCTGGCGGCCATAGAAATGGCCAACATTCTTTATTGGGGGAACAGTTGTTCCAGTTCTCTCCACGATATTTATCACGGGGGTGGACAGGCAGATTATTTCAGCCGTCAGATTCTGGATCAAGAGGAATAGTCTCTTCATCCAGAGGTATTTCACCAGCTGTCCCTTCATTGGGGCACCCCGGATATGGATCTGTTGGCAGGTTGGCTCAACAGGGCTCGCGCCCGCGATCCTCTAGCGGACGCAGCAGACGCGCTGAGCGCCCCGTAGGGGCAGTATCAGCTACTGTATGTCTTCCCCCCTCTTAAGTTGCTGCTGAGATTTCTCCGCAGGATAGAGGTGGAGGGAACTCCAGTTATCCCGGTAATTCCCGGGCTAGCCTCGTCAAGCCGGGTACACCGACTTGGGCAGGCTAGTCGCAGACGCTCCTTGGAGACTTCGTCCAGGGAGGATCTGCGGTCTCAAGGACCGATCTTCCATCGTGCTTTACAGTCGCTGGTTTTAACGGCCTGGCCATTGAGACCCAGGTACTGAAGGACAGGGGATTGTCGGCTTCAGTTATTCCTACTCTAATTAAAGCAAGGAAAGCGACTTCTAGCAAAGTCTATTATCGCACATGGAAGACTTATATTGCGTGGTGTGAAACGTTGGGATTTCCCCCACATACCTATTTGGTGACCCGAATTTTGGCTTTTCTGCAAAAGGGGGTTGAGCAGAAACTATCCTTGAGCACTATCAAGGGTCAGGTTTTCAGCGTTAGCAATCTTCTTTCAGAAGCCGCTGGCTCCTCATTCCTTGGTGCGGAATTTCATCCAGGGGGTGCGGCACTTGGCTCCGCCAGTGCGCACGCCCTTACCGCCCTGGGATCTTAATTTGGTTTTGTCGGTTCTGCAGAAACCTGCCTTTTAAAAAATCAGGGAGATTCCCTTGCTTACATTATCCCAGAAGGTGGCCGCCTTGGTGGTTATCACTTCTGCACGCAGGGTGTCAGAACTGGCTGCATTATCATGCCATTTCCCATATCTTGTGGTTCATAGGGATAAGGTAGTTCTTCATCCGAAGCCATCCTTTCTTCCTAAGGTGGTTTCAGACTTTCATCTGAATGAAGATATTGTGCTACCTTCCTTGTGTCCTCAGCCCAATCATCCTTGGGAATATGCGTTGCATTCCTTGGATGTGGTGCGGGCAATCAGGGTATACCTGAAGGCTACGGAATCGTTCCGTAAGACGGATTCACTTTTGTGATCACGGATGGCCCCAGAAAGGGGTTGCCTGTATCTGCCGCGACTATCTCCAAATGGATCAGACAGACGGTGGTACAGGCTTATTCTATTAAGGGTCGGAATCCTCCATTCCCTGTTAAGGCACACTCCACTCGAGCGCTCAGTACTTCCTGGGCCTACCGCCATCAGGCGTCAGTGGTCCAGGTGTGCAAGGCGGCTACCTGGTCTCGTCGGTTCATACCTTTACAAAATTTTATAAAGTTGATGTGATGGCATCGGCGGATGCCTCATTTGGCCGCAAGGTTTTGCAGGCCGCAATTTGAGGAGACCGGTGGTCTACCTCAAGGGTTTTTTTCCGTTGGAATTTCAGTTGTCTCATCGTGTGATTGATGAGCCTTTAAAACTTCTAGTTGGCACCGGTTGGGCCTTCTAGATTGGATTTTGATTTCCATTATCCCACCCCTCATTTGTGGCACTGCTTTCCGAGTTGATATTAATCGAGGACTACGTCTGTCAATGAGCTACAGAGAAAAATGGATTTTTGTAAAATCTTACCGTAAAATCCTTTTCTCAAGCTCATTGACAGACGTAGTACCCGCCCCTCCGTTTTTGAGTTGGGTTGGGTTAAATTCTCTAAACACTGCTTTGTGACACAACTGATTTGCTGTAGCAGGAAGTGAGAGGATATGCCCTTTTGGACTGCCCCTAGGGTGTGGCCAGAACGTTTTCTTTCCTGTCTAGTCCTACTCCTGTAGAGGGCAGTATAACCCGAGTTGATATTAATCAAGGAGGACTACGTCTGTCAATGAGCTTAAGAGAAAAGGATTTTACGGTAAGATTTTACAAAAATCCATTTTTAGCATTTCTGGCTTTAGCCATCTTGAGTAAGGG
The DNA here is from genome assembly GCF_965119305.1 of Pelophylax lessonae. Lineage (NCBI taxonomy): Eukaryota > Metazoa > Chordata > Amphibia > Anura > Ranidae > Pelophylax > Pelophylax lessonae. The sequence continues at coordinate 267,123,575 of NC_138771.1, read as the reverse complement.
CAGATGATTCTCATGTAACATGTAGATCCTGGAATCTATCTACTCTTAGGCTAGGCATGCAGGCAGGAGGGTGTGCTTAGCTGAGACACACCCTCCCCCTCCTGAATATTTCAGGGATGTAGGACATCAATTTGCTAAGGCCTGGAAGCCAGGAAGTAACAGAAGAAATGTAAAAAAAATAGCTTAAAACCAGTAAATATATGCACTGCTCAAAAATAAAGGAATTCTTTTGAAAGCACAACAGATTTTAATGGGGAAAAATATCATCATGCTGGATATCTATACTGATATGAACTGGGTAATGTTAGGAATGCGAGGATGCCGCATCTTTTGATGGGAATGAAAATGATCAACCTACAGAGGGCTGAATTCAAAGACACCCTGAAAAACAAAGTGAAAAAAATTATGCAACAGGCTAGTCTAATTTGCTAAAATTTAATTGCAGCAACTCAAAATGGTACTCAGTAGTTTGTATGGTCCCCAGGTGCTTGTTTGCATGCCTGACGTCGTCGGGGCATGCTCCTAATGAGACGGATGGTGTCCTGGGGTATTTCCTCCCTGATCTGGACCAGGGCATCACTGAGCTCCTGAACAGACTGAGGTGCAACCTCGTGGCGTTGGATGGACCGAAATTTAATGTCCCAGAGGTGTTCTATAGGATTAAGGTCAGGCGAGCTTGGGGGGCCATTCAATGGACTTAATTCCTTCATTCTCCAGGCTGCATACTCTCGCCACATGAGGCCAGCCATTGGGTCCAAGAAGTTCATCCCAATAACCTAATGGCATTTAGGGTGCCATTGCCTATCTTGAATTTGTCTGTGCATCCCTCCATGGATATGCCTCCCTAGACCATCACTGACCCACCACCAAAGCGGTCATGCTGAAAAATGTTACAGGCAGCATAACGTTCTCCACAGCTTCACCAGAATCTTTCGCGTCTGTCACGTGCTCAGGGTGAATCTGCGGTCTGTGAAAGCAAAGGGCGCCAGTGGCAGACCTGCCTATTCTGGTGTTCGATGGCAAGTGCCAATCGAACTCCACAGAGGCGGACAGTCACTCAGCACAGGGCCCACTAAGGGTTGTCTGGCCCTCGGGCCACCCTCATGAAGTCTATTTCTGATTGTTTGGTCAGAAACATTCACACCAGTGGCCTGCTGGAGGTAATTTTGTAGGGCTCTGGCAGTGCTCATCCTGTTCCTCCTTGCTCAAAGAGCATATACTATGTAAACAAGGCAGATCACCGTTCTGACAATGCGGAAGACAGATCTTGTTCCTGCTAAGCGGGAACACTGATGTCTGCCTTCCGCCAGTCAGAGCCAACCCCCTGCCGCCCCCAGTTAGCAAACACCCCCTAGGGACATGCCTAACCCTTTGATTGCCCCTGATGTTAACCCCTTCCCTGCCAGTGCAGTGGCAGTGCAACTTTAAGCACTGATCACTGTAATAACGTCACTGGTCCCTAAAAAGTGTCCCATTTGTCTGCCACAATGTCGCAATCCTGCTAAAAATCGCTGATTGCCGCCATTACTAAAAATATGTAGCAGAATACGTTGGCCTAAATTGATGAAATAATTTGATTTTTTTATTGGCTGTGTTTTATAACAGGAAGTAAAAATAATATATAAATATATATATATATATATATTTTCTCTTCAAAATTGTTGCTTTTTTTGTTTATAGCGCAAAAAATAAAAACCGTAGAGGTGATCCAATTACCACCAAAAGAAAGCTATATTTATGGGAAAAAAGGATAAACTTTATTTGGGTGCATCATCGCCCGACCGCGCAATTGTCAGTTAAAGTAATGCAGGGCCGTATTGCAAAAAATGGCCTGGTCACTAAGGGGGTAAAACCTTCCAGTCCAGAAGTGGTTAATTGAGAATTTAGTTCTGCTTTAGTATATCTGTTTATAAAATGTTCATGCATTTCAGGTGACTTCCTGAAAACACTGGAAGATCCAGACCTAAACGTCAGACGAGTAGCTCTTGTGACGTTTAATTCTGCTGCTCACAACAAGCCATCGCTGATCAGAGACTTGCTTGATTCTGTGCTTCCCCATCTGTATAATGAAACAAAAGTTAGAAAGGAGCTAATAAGAGAGGTTAGTAGCGTGAATTTGTTTGTTTTCCCAGACGAACTGCTGGTCACTGTTACTAATTACACTTTTCCAATTCTAGGTCGAGATGGGTCCTTTCAAGCACACAGTTGATGATGGCTTAGATATCCGGAAAGCAGCCTTTGAGTGTATGTACACTCTTCTTGACAGCTGTCTGGACAGACTGGACATCTTTGAGTTCTTAAACCACGTTGAAGATGGTCTGAAGGATCATTATGACATAAAGGTAAGGATGTTTTAGATATTTTATGAGAATGTTGGTAATTGTACTGTAGTTAACTTATTTTTATGGTATCTGAACATAACCAATTACAAAGAAGTAGGACATATTACATGGTGATTTTACTCCTTATGCTACTAATTTTTTATTTTGTTCTTTTTTGTTTTAGATGCTAACATTTTTAATGTTGGTGAGGTTATCCACACTCTGTCCAAGTGCTGTACTGCAAAGGCTGGATAGACTAGTAGAACCATTACGTGCTACTTGTACAACTAAGGTATGCAACATAGGTGACAATATCCTTAGTCTGCTTTTTCTCAAATCACTTTAAGATATGCTAGTGATCAACAGATACCGTATATACTCGAGTATAAGCCGAGTTTTTCAGCATTTTTTTTATGCTGAAAGAGCCCCCCTCGGCTTATACTCGAGTCACTGGCTCACTTTTTAAAAATGGCACTGCCCGGTGCCAACATGTCACCGCGCATGCGCCATCTGTCCAGGAATAGCCAAACTGGCTTTCCCGAGCATCGGCGGTGCATGCGCAGTGACGTGTTGGCGCTGGGCGGCGCCATTTTTAAATGTAAGGCCCCTGGTTTGTGTCTTGTGGTGGTCCAGTAGCTGCTGCATTTCGCACCCTAGACTTATACTCGAGGCAATGCATTTTCCCACTTTTTTGTGGTAAAATTAGGTGCCGCGGCTTATACTCGAGCATATACGGTAATTAATATGGGTAAAAGCATGTTCTTTTTAGTGCCTGTGCTCTAATTGCTTGTACTTTACTTCCCTTCACTCTGCTGTTGCTCCATGTGTCTATGGGGACATACGTAGTACTAGTAACATACGTAGTACTAGTACTTCTGGGTAAGAGCTAGCATGTGACTCTTGTTCCTACCATGCGGGAGAGTGCAGGCTGCAGTTGATAAGGCACAGAGCTTTAAGGAATAGCAGTGGTGGAAAATATCAAGTTAAAGCATGCTCAGTTGTTAATAGCAGCAGTTGGGGTTGTGCACTGATGTTTTTGTGTTTTTTTTTGTTTTTTTTTTACCTCTATCGTTTATTGATGGACACAGTTCTCTCTGATTCATATCAGTAGGGTAATACTGCCCCCTACAGGAGTAGGACACTAGGCAGGAAAAAGTTCTGGCTACGCCTATGTGCAGTCTCGGAGGGTACACCCTCTCTTCCTGCATAGGATGTCAGTTTTTTTTCTTTTTTCTGCCGAGTAAGGACCTAGTTCCTTGCTGGAATCTCTGGTCCTGGCATAAAAGTATTTTTTTATCTAGATTTTTTTTTTTTTTTAGCTAGCCTTTTTTTTCTCCGGAACTTTTTTTTTTTTCCCTGTGAGATCTTCAAGCAATTATGCAGACCCTCACACTCCTGGGTTTCCCTCTGTCCTATTGTGACCCCCCCTCCTCTCCACCCCCCACGTGGGGGACTGTTTGGGCCTACCTGAGCCTGGGGCCTAGTGTGCAGGCCGCATTGGCGGCCGGGGGAGTGCGCTGTCCACAGTGCTCAATGATGGGGGGGGGGGGGGCCTTGCTGGGGTTCTTCTGAAGTGGATGGGCATTTGGGGGTCTCCCTGTGGGTCCCGATCAGCGCAGTTCCTGCGCGGGGTCGCCATTTTGTTGTAGCCTCTGTCTGCTTCTGAGGCGGCCATCTTGGTACACCCGTTTTCAGGCATTTTGCTGTGATTTTTTGCTGTGAAGGATGGTGGGAGTGCCTGGAGGACAGTGAGTCTTGAGGGTGGTCTCTTCCTCGCTGTGGGGGTCCTTTAGCGCGTGCCTGACCTCCGGGGCGCGCTGTGGGGCCGTTTTTAAAACAAAGTAATTTTTTCTTTTCTTTTTTTTAATTTGCTGGCGGGTTCCTCAGGTTCAGTATGGACCCTGCAGGCCATTTTTTTCCCACCTTGACCCCCTTTACGGAGGCTGCCGGGCCTTCCCGGATCTTCACTGTCAGTCGATGCCTTTTCGGCAGTTCGGGACGCATTTGGGCCCGGAGGGTGGTGGTAGGTGGGCTAAAACGTTTCTCCACCTACCCCTGCCTCATCTGATGTCTCTGAGTCTGGCTCAGCCGCCGCAGACGTGGGCCTCCCTGCCGGGTCTGTTACCTCGCTTCCTGTCTCCTCGGATGATGAGGATGACATTTCCACCTCCCCTGCCGTGACAGGCGCAGGTGGACGCACTGGCTGTTTTCGGTGCGTGGCACCCTGCAATTTGGGGGTCGCAGCAGCGGCTGCGCCTAGGGCGCAGGTGGCATTTGGCACTCCCATGCCACCCTGAGCTGCTCACTTTCCTGGCTGCTCATGTAGGTGGGGACCGTCTGAGACGTTCCCCTGGGGTGTCTAAGTGGCCGTTAGCCGTTGCCCTTTTAGGGGAGTGTCTGGTAAAGAGGACTGTTCCGCCTTTAGTGGACGTACGGTCTCTAGCTGAATGGGACTACCATTGTTCCGGTGGAGGAATCCCCGTCCTTTACGGACTTGGGGGGGGGGGGGGGGGGGAGATAGGATGGCGTGGGCTGTGGCCACGCAGACTCTGCCTGATGGGCGGAGTCCCAACACCGCGACTTGGTGTGGGGCATGTCCCTCTTGCCCTGGGGGAGAGCTGTTGGACCAGCTGGCGCAGGGGCTGCATTTTGTTTGTGATTCCGCACTGGTTGAGGCTCCCTTGTATAGTCGCCTTTAGGGCTGCGCATCTTCACTTACCCCACGATTCGATGCGATTTAGGATTATTAGGGTCGTGATTCGATACAATTCGATTCCACGATGCATCACGATTACTATGGGGATCCTTTTCTAAAGGGGGATCTATGGGGACCCTTTACCCTTCTCTAAAGGGGGATCTATGGGGACCCTTCTCTAAAGGGGGATCTATGGGGACCCTTCTCTAAAGGGGGATCTATGGGGACCCTTCTCTAAAGGGGGATCTATGGGGACCCTTCTCTAAAGGGGGATCTATGGGGACCCTTCTCTAAAGGGGGATCTATGGGGACCCTTCTCTAAAGGGGGATCTATGGGGACCCTTCTCTAAAGGGGGATCTATGGGGACCCTTCTCTAAAGGGGGATCTATGGGGACCCTTCTCTAAAGGGGGATCTATGGGGACCCTTCTCTAAAGGGGGATCTATGGGGACCCTTCTCTAAAGGGGGATCTATGGGGACCCTTCTCTAAAGGGGGATCTATGGGGACCCTGCTCTAAGGGGGATCTATGGGGACCCTGCTCTAAGGGGGATCTATGGAATGAGAGCAGGTCCCCTCATAGATCCCCCTTTAGTAGAGCAGGTCCCCTCATAGATCCCCCTTTAGTAGAGAAGGTCCCCTCATAGATCCCCCTTTAGTAGAGCAGGTCCCCTCATAGATCCCCCTTTAGTAGAGCAGGTCCCCTCATAGAACCCCCTTTAGTAGAGCAGGTCCCCTCATAGATCCCCCTTTAGTAGAGCAGGTCCCCTCATAGATCCCCCTTTAGTAGACCAGGTCCCCTCATAGATCCCCCTTTAGAGCAGGCCACATCGGGTTAGAAGAGTTACCTGATGCTAGTTGTAGGCCCTGGTAAGGCGGAATGCTGGGCTCTGTAGTCCCCCTAGTTGTAGTATAGCAGGCTCTGGTAAGGCGGAATGCTGGGCTCTGTAGTCCCCCTAGTTGTAGTATAGCAGGCTCTGGTAAGGAGGAATGCTGGGCTCTGTAGTCCCCCTAGTTGTAGTATAGCAGGCTCTGGTAAGGAGGAATGCTGGGCTCTACAGAGCTACAGAGCCCAGCATTCCTCCTTACCAGGGCCTACTGGTTACTGCACAACATTATTGGTAACTGGTTGCCAGATGTTACTGCACATAACTGTTCACTGCTTGGTTGCTAAAGGTTACTGCACATCATTAATGCAAAGAAATCCTCTTGCTAGATTAAAAGTGTTGTCTTGCATTGCATTTGCAGCAGAATTTGGGCAGAAAAGATGGGGTTAATAAAGCCGAGCAGGATTATATTCAAAAACAGTACTAACAATGATCATAGCAAGCAGAGAGCAGTGATCATTTAGTGGCTAAAGAAGTGAAAGTTCAACTCAGCAGGGCAAATGAGCTAATTCCGATTTGTTAATCACACAACATACCATCTGCCCGCTCATCCATGCCGACCAGTGTTACAGGCAGTGCTTGTAATGCTGTTAAAAAAATCAGAGGAGAGAAGCGTGCTAACAGATAAGCGGTTCAAACAGACATAACTGACCGATCACCGGCTTTCCTTATCCATGCTGCCTTAGGATTGTCACTGTCTCCTCTCTGCGATCCTTTCACTCCTCGGACCCCGGCCACTGCTCATTAGTGTGTCTCTCCATTCGGCCAGTTCTGCTTTCAGGCAAGGACACCGCTGGTTAGTGCTTCCCTTGCCCTGCAGCTGCATGTGACAGGGAGCGATTGTGAGGATGCGTGTGTATCCCGGGGCCAGAGAGCACTGATAGCTCCGCTCTTCCTCTCCCGCGCCGTGAGGAGGATCTCCGTGTTTCACAAGCCCGGCCGCCGCCAACAACTCATTAAGCGCCAGCCCCGCCATGTCACTTCTGTCCCCGCCCCTGGAACTGACGTCATTAGTTAATCGATTTTTCAATCGCCCCGATCGATGCAGAATCGCAAAGGGTCGCATCGCGATGCATCGATTCGGCGATTATGTTCAGCAGGCCTAGTCACCTTGTCGTTTTCGGCGGTGGTTGACCGGAGTGGAGTGTTGGTCTGCGGATCAAACTTCTAAGAAGGTCTTAATGATCTCCCTTTTCAGGGGGATCGCCTGTTTGGCGCTGCGCTGGATGACATTATGTAAGAGTCTCTCGGGGGGGTGTTTTCTTTCACAGGCTGTCAAGGGTGAGAACCTTCGTCGCAATAGGGGTTCCTCCCTTTCAGCTCACAAACAGTTTCTTCGTCCCTCGGGGACAGTCGTGGCGAAGTCCTTCCAGACTTCCGCGTGGGTTCCAGACGACCCTGGTCTGGCGTACATGGGTTTGGTTTTTTCCAGACCTGTGGACAAGGCCTACTCGGCCTGAAGGTGCTTCCTCTCCCATCTAGGGGGTCGAGGACCTGCGGCTGGCCCGGATCCCAGGCTTACTGGGTTCAGGAGGTCATGCAGTCCAGTTTCAAGATCGAGTTTGATCCGTTTATTTCCGGTAAGGTTTTTCCCTTCCAATGTACGGCTGTCTTCCGAATCGCTTACAGGCGCTCTGTGGGGCACTTCAGCCTTTGGTTCTGTGCAGATCACAAATTCAAGTTAGTATTGGTTCGCACAGTGGTGGCTTCTCTACTTCAGGGGCTTCCTGGCCTCCATAGACATCAAGCTGCCTACCTTCATGTCCCGGTATGTTCTGGACAGCTACGGGTTCTCCTTTTTTTTTTTTTTTTTTTTTTTTTTTTTTTTTTTTTGCCGTGGGGAAGAATCTCTTCCACGGAATCTCTTCTGTGTCGTTACCCTTTGGTCTCGCTTATGCTGCTAGGGTCTTCACGACTGTGTTGACTCCGGTCCTGGCGCTGTTGCGGCAGCGGGGCGTATCGGCCCTGGTTTCCTGGCCACTCTGCTTCTCCGTTTGGAGTCCCCTACGGTGCTGACAACGAAGTTGGTTGTCACCGTGAGCACTCTGGTGGAGTTCAGGTGGGCTCTGAACCTTCAGAAATCATCCCTAGTCCCTTCCAGGAGACTGGACTTTCTGAGCCTGACTTTGGACTCGTCTTCAGTCAGGGTGTTTCTCCCTCCGGGGTTAAAACTCTTGACACTTTAGACTGCGGTCGACTGTTGCTGTTCCGCACACAGTCTTCCCTTTTAAACCTGCATGTGAGTTCTGGGACTCATGGTGTTGTTTTTCAAGACTGTCCCTTTCGCTCAAGCCCTCTTGAGGATCCCACAGGAGGCAATCCTTCTCGAAGGCGATTGGAATCCAAACTCTCTGGACTTGCGGATCCGGCTGGGCCGGGTACCCGGGGAGTCTTGCTCTGGAATCCCTCCTACCCGTCTACTGGACATTTGTCACCACGGATGCAAGCTTGTCCGGGTGGGGAGGAGTCCTCGGCAGGTTTTCTGCTTAGGGACTATGGTCCCTGCAGGATCCAGGCTACCGCTTATTGTCCTGGGGCTTAGAGCGATCCAGCTTTGCCTAGTTCACTGGATTGGGCACCTGCAGCTGTCTAGTGCACTTTCAATTGACTATGCTGTGACCGTGGCTTGTGTCATTCATCATGGGGGCACCAAAAGTGTCCTTGCGGCCTTGGCAGTGATGTTTCTTCGTTGGGCAGAGCGCCTTGTTCCGGCTCTATCTGCTGTTCCCTTTCCAGGGGGGAAACCACACAATTGTTAGGCCGTTTGCCTCAGTCGACAGGCCCTGGATGCAGGGCAATGGTCCCTTCATCCGGAGTCATTCCAGTGGTTTTGCCTTCATTTGGGGGCACTCTGGACGTGGGCCTGTTGCCATTGCATTTACAGGATAGTGCAGGGGTCATGGCCCGTTCCCAGGACCCTCTGGCGGGTGCAATGGTGGCCCCATGGGTTCGGTCATGGGCAATAACATTCGCTTAGTTTAACATGTTCGATGCAGAGATGTTTGGCGTGGTCACCTGTGCAAGGCTGACGCCGGCATGGTCCTACGAGAGTGCTCACGGATGGGCCGAGGTCAGTGTCAGCTGCTGTCTGCCTTTCCTCCTCTCCAGTTGCTGCCAAGAATCCTTCGCAGGATCGAGGCGGCAGGGATTTTGGTCATTCTCGTGGCTCCGTACTGGCCCCCCCGAGCTTGGTACGCCGACCTGGTCAGGCTTGCCGCTGATGCTCCTTGGAGTCTTACTCTCAGGGAGGGTTTCTTCTCTCGGGGGACTATCTTCCATGCGACTTTATGGTTGCTGGCTTGCCCGCCCGGCTTGGCTGTTGTAAGCCAGTTGTCAAAGGACGGGGGGTTGCCTGCTTCGATGTTTCTCACCCTGTGTAAAGCGTGGGCAGCGTCTATGATGATTTTTTTCATCATATGAGAAAGTCGCATGTTGCGAGTCTTCATAGGCTCGCTCTTGCTCAGTGGCCGGATCTTGGCTTCCTTCAACGGGGGGGGTTCATCAAAAGTTGGCCTTGAGTACTGTCAAGGGTCTGGTTTCGGCTTTGATAATTATTATTCCCTGGTGCGTAACTTTTTCCAGGGGTGCGACACTTGGTTCTTCCGGTGCGACCTCCGTCACCAACTGGGGACCTTGGTTGGTGCAGTCGGTTTTTCCAGACCCTCTTTTGCGAATATTGAGGGTATCCCCTGCTTACCTTTTTTGCAGAAGGTGGGCTTGGTTGCTGTCACTCTGCATGCGGGGTGTCGGCACTGGCGTCATTGTCCTTTCATTTTCCCTATATATGTTCATGGGGCCAGGTGGTACTTCATCCGGGTCTGTCCTTCCCTCCGAACGTGGTTTCTAGTGTTCACTTGCACGGGGGCCATTGTGTTGCCATCTTGTGTCCTGAGCACCCTCATCCTACGGAATGTGCGCTGCATACTCTGGATGGAGTTCGGGCACTCGAGGGGTACTTGGCGACTGTGGAGTCTTCCTGTAGTCAGTTTCGCTCTTTTGTGTCCCTGGTGGAAGTGACTTTTGGGCGATGGGCTTTCAAAAAGCGCTCATCAGATCCTGAATCTGATTTGGCCGCTGAAGACGGTCTCCCTGCTGGGTCTGCAACCACGCGCGCGGAATCCTCAGATAGTGAGGATGATTCCTCCACATCTGCAACTGCGCACGAAAAGGCGCTGGTGGAAGCACTGATTGTGTCTGTGCGTGAGACCTTGAAGATGGAGGATGCAGCTGTGACAGAGGCGCAGGTTCCCTTTGGCACACTCAAGCCATCCACAGCGGCAAACGTGTTTCCTTTCTCCACCTATTTTGACAGAATTGGCGCTAAATAGTAGGGACGACCAAAGCGTCCCTTTGGGGTCCCTAAGCTCTTTACTAGGCAATACCCCTATGAGGAACCCCTTAAGATGTGGACTGTTCCACCGGTGGTGGACCCTCCGGTTTCCTCATTGAACAAGGCAACCAGGATTACAGTTGATTTCCTGGCCTTTAAGGCTCCAGCTGACAGGAAGGCGGAGGCTGTGGCTCACAATATGTACACTCCGGCTGGTTCGACACGGAGGTCGGTATTCACCATTTCCCTGGTGTCGCAAATTCTGACCAACTGGGCTAAGCTTTTACACCGTGACCTGGAGGGAGAACCGCCCCCCCCCCCCCCCTGCCTTTTGCTGAGCTGGTGGACTAGCTGGTCCAGGGGCTGCAGTTTCTGTGATGCGGCTCCCCAAGTGGCTCGGCTCTGTTTTCGGCAGTGGTCCTTCGGTGTGTCTTTCTTTTAAAAAGGCCTTGACTGATAATCTCCCCTTTTAACGAGATCGCCTGTTTGGTGATTCCCTGGATGACCTCATTAAAGGTCTCGCAGGGGGGAAAGAACCCCTTTCTTCTGCAGGCTAATAAGGGAAAGGAACCTTGTGGTAGAAATGAGAGCCCTTCTCTACTCATAAGAAATGTTTTCGTCCCTCAGGGTCGACTGACAAGGGCTCAAAGCCTTTCAGGGCCCCCTTTGGAGGATCCCAACGAACCTGGTCTGGCAAGGCTTCTCCAGACCTGCGGACAAGACTGCTTTAGCATTAAGGTGCACCCTTACCCATATCGGTGGTGGGGGGATGTCTTCACTGGTTTTCTGGACCCGTGGACTTCCCTGGTACTAGACAAGTGGGTCCACTAAGTCATTCGGTCCAGCTACAAGATGGAATTTCGCTCTTATCCCACCTGGCAAGGTTCTTTCCTTCCAACTTGTGCCTGTCCCTGGACAGCTTACAGGGTCTGTTTGGGGCGATAAAAGATCTGAACTTTATTTGTCCCGGTTCCGTCTTTGGAACGTTTCTGGGTTTTTACTCGACCGGTTTAAAGTTCCCTGGAAGGAAGGCAAGTTGCATCCAATCCTGGACTTTAAGGTGCTGAATTGCTTTGTGTGGGTGCAGAAGTTCAGGATGGAGTCCATTCGCACGGTAGTGGCATCCCTGCATCAGGGGGATTTTCTTGCCTCTGTCGACATCAAGGATGCTTACCTTCACATTCCAATATGTGCCGGTCACCAGCGCTTCCTCTGCTTTGCTGTGGGAGAGGAGCATTATCCCTTTGTGGCGTTACCTTTTTGGTCTCGCTTCTGATCCTCGGGTCTTCACAAAAGTGTTAGCCCCGGAGCTAGCATTTTTAGGCGAACGGGGATCGCGGTATTGGACTACTTGGGCGACCACCTTCTGCGAATGGAGTCTCCCTCTGCTCTGGTAGAAAAACCTGGAAATCACCATATGAACTTTGTGGGAGTTTGGCTGAGTTCTGAATTTTCAGAAGTCTACTCTGGTTCTGTCCACAAAGCTGGACTATCTTGGACTTAGCCAGAGTGCTCCTTCCTCTGGACTAACTCTAGAAATTGCAGGCTTCAATTCCTGCTGTCCAGCAGATGGTCATCCCTCTGGACTTGCATGCAGGTGCTGGGCCTGATGGTGTCTACCTTTTTGAGGCGGTTACGTTTGCAGAGTTCCATACGAGGTCCCTGCAAAGGGAGATTCTGACCAAATGGGACAAGACTCTGCAGTCTCTGGACAATCCAATCTGGCTGAGCCAGGGAACAAAGGAGTCCCTGATTTGGTGGCTTCGTTCTCGAGAGCTTCGGCTGGGTAAATTCTTCCTTCCCTTATATTGGACAGTGATCACCATGGGTGCCAGCCTGTCCCAGCTGGGAAGGCGTCCTCGGAAAAAATTCTGGTTAGGGAATGTGGACACTGGAAGAGTCCAGACTACCGATTTTAATGTCTTGGAACTCCGAGCGATCAGACTGTGCCTGGACTATTGGACAGGTCACCTTCAAGGATGTCCAGTGCGCATTTAGTAGGACCATGTGCGGCCGTGGCTTATGTCAATCACCAACAAGCACAAGAAGTGTCCTGGCAGCTCTGGAGGTAGCCGGCATTCTAAGGTGGGCAGAACGGTTTGTTTCAGCCCTCTCCGCAGTACACACTCCCAGGGTGGAAAACTGGCTGGCGGATGACCTTAATCGTCATCTTGGAGGCTCCGGACTGGCCTCACTGGGCTTGGTACGCCGATCTGGTGCGGCTGGTTGCCAATGTTCCTTGGAAGCCTCCTCTGAGGGAATCTGCGGTCCCAAGGACCAATCCTCCATCCTGCTTTACAGTCACTGGCTTTGACGGCTTGGCTGTTGAACGCCACATGGTGATGGATAGGTTTGTCGGAGTCGGTGATTCCAATGCTGTTAAAAGTTAGGAAATCCACTTCTAGGAAGATCTACCATCGTATGTGGAAGTCATACATCGCGTGGTGTGAGTCTCTTGCGGTTCAGCCTTGCTCGTTCTTGGTGGCTCTGATCTTGACCTTCCTTCAACGGGGGGGTTGAGCAGAAACTGGCCTTAGTATCAAGGGTCAGGTGTCTGCATTAGCCGTCTTTCAAGGGCCCTAGGCCACATACTCCCCTGGTGCGCACTTTTCTTCAGGGAGTTAGGCACTTGGTCTCCCCAGTGTGGTCCCCCGTTGTCAATTTGGGGCCTCAATTTGGTGCTCTGTCCTCCAGAAGCCTCTTTTTGAGTATTAACTCAGGGGCTGAATACAAATGCAAGCCACACTTTTCACATATTTATTTGTAAAAGCTTTTAAAAACCATTTATTTTCCTTCAATTTCACAATTATGTGCCACTTTGTGTTGGTCTATCACAGAAAATACTAATAAAATACATTTGTTTTTGGTTGTAACAAAATATGGAAAATTTTCAAGGAGTATGAATACATTTTTAAGGCACTGAAAAGCCATGCTGCCAGAACTGGGACACCTGGATGAAGCCAAATCAAGATAGCTGTTTTGAGACTTACAAGAGTAGGGCCATGGTATAAAGATATCTGCAAGGATCCATGCACATGTCACTTAACACAGGAGAAAAACATATCCACCCATGGGCCTTAAGAGCCTGACTGCATGAAAATGTAGAACATGTGGATACCAGAATACTGACTCCCCAGGGATAGTTGGCATATTCTGAGTGATATTGCATTTTAAATTTGGTTCCATAAACGAGGTCTAAAGCTTCTGCTTTTAAATGCGTCCACTGCAGAAAAACTACTGGCAGACCATAGTATGGCAATGTAGTAAAAACAGCTGGTCTCTTTGAATAATCTTGACATCCCCTGCTCCTTCCATGAAGCCAACGCTATGGACGTAGCCCTAGTCTCTGTTGATGGAATTTGCCCATCTCCCAGTAGCCCTGTGCATAGATTGTGTGCATTGGGAGCATAGGCATCTTAGACTGCAATAGTGCTCTAGAGCTGCAAGGCCCCTTAACTATTTAAGAGCTGTGACACGGTGGAGCGGGCAGACAGTGGGAGCGGAGCTTTGTTTTTTTTTTTTTTTGTTTTCTGGGGTTGGCTCTGGGTGACGTGATTGATGGATCTACATTGGGGGCCTTTGTGGTTTGGTGTATGGTGTTTTTTTTTTTTTTTAAATAAAGGAATGGTCAAATGTCTGTCTTTAATTTTTTTTCTGACACTTTTTTTTTTTTTTGCGCGAATGCATAAGGGTATGTACCCCATACTCATTTACATGGTGGGGGGGGGGGAGGTCTGTAGGTCCCTTATTAAAAGGGGGGTTCCGTATTCCGATAAGCCCCCTGTCCGCAGTTCCCCACAACCACCATCTAGGTTTGTTGGGAAGAGGCCTTTGTCCCCATCAGACGTAGTCCCCATCCCCCCCCCCCCCCCCCCCACAAGCACCAAAACAAAGCGCATATCTAATTTTTTTTATTGTTTAAAGTAAAGTGCCTGAGAGAAGGTTGGTTTATGCAATCTGTAACTCCTAGCCTGAACTGACAAATGATGGTGGATCAAAAGAAGTAGACTGTACTGGGACAATTTTCCCTCATGCTTTGATAAGGCCCCAGGGCAGTTTTCTTCTTTTTCACTGTATATTCACATGCAATATAGTCTGTAATACTTAAGCTTTAATAACAATTTTCATGTCTTTAGGTAAAGGCAAACTCTGTGAAACAAGAATTTGAGAAGCAAGATGAATTAAAACGCTCAGCAATGAGAGCAGTGGCAGCACTTTTAACCATTCCTGAAGCAGAGAAGAGCCCGTTGATGAGTGAATTTCAGTCCCAGATCAGCTCAAATCCTGAACTGGCAGCCATATTCGAAAGTATTCAGAAAGATACTTCCTCTGCTAACATGGAATCAATGGACACAACTTAATTATACTGAGGAGGGACCTTAACATTGAACCATAAAATGCACTGAAATTGACAGGTTCCAAGAGACGAAAGAGAATGAAATATCTTAAATTTCAAGCTTCACAATGTTCCACTTTCTTTATACTTTAAGAAGATGGTTTGGCTTAATTCCATTGTTGCTTTTTGTAGCATTGATTCCAGGAATATAAATGTCCATAACCAAGATATTATTGGTTTGACCATTTTAAAGATGGCTATAGCTTAGAACACAATGTTTGAAGATAACTTCCAGCATCCATTTGCTCTGTAATGTTTAGGATTAAAACTGTTTAAAATGGACCATGAATATAACTTTATTCCTTTTTTGTTCTCCAGCAGCTGAACACATGGCTTTTTGTACAACTTCTGTTCCTTTGATTCCACTACATAAAAACTTCTGGCTTGCAGATCTAAATCTTTGTAATGTTCATTAAACCAGACATGACCAGAAAGTAAACATCCCTTAACTTCTGTTTATGGTACCAGTCTATCTGTAATCTTCATTCAGTTTGCATGAATGGGTGCACAAATAAGTATATAAAAACGCATGCAATTTCACACAAGCTGCAAATGGGCAAGCAGCTATCCTTTTACAGAACATATAGGAATTTTGATGTCCTATTAAACATTACATACATTGTTCAACAGTGTGATCACAGAACACAGTGTAATGTAGGCTCTCAGCAATTTAAATAGCCAATTTCATGAATACTTTTAGAACATGTGAAAGTATGGTCTTTATTGTGCTGTCTGTTTTTTTTCCCAAGAACAGCATTCATAACCTCTTATTGTGTATATATTTAATACTTAAATCATTCACTACCTACTTTAGGATTTGTGCTCGTGTTCATGCACTCTTTTATTTCCACGGATTGCAAGTTTACCAGAACTCATCTGGCTTGGCATGTGTAAGGTACATAGATCCTTTCGGTATACTGCTGTTTTGGGGTGTATGGATATCTTTTTTGTTAAGTTAAGCAATTGGAATGTATCCTTAATCACCCTAAAGGTTTTCAGCTTTCCTACATGAAAACACCAGGTAATGTTATAGGAAGGTGTGCGAGTCACTGGCTCCAACCTAAAGGAAAAGAATAATACATCGAGTATGTATAGCTCTCCTCCTCAAAGGTCACTACTGGTCTGGTGGGATATCTAATCAGAGAATTGATATCTTTCACTAAGCAAAATTTATCCTTCAAAAAATTGGATATTTTTTTCATCACTTCTGTGTTTTACAATACTAGTTTTCACACTTCTGTGGGTGTTTTTAATTATTTGGGGCTTCCATGGCCGTCAAAAATGGGACAGCATGATTTGAAGAAAAACTAGAGGTATTCCTCCTGTAATTAGAAATTGGAAAACTCATACGGAGTGCTTCTGAAAGCCCATCATCCTGTCGCCTCCCCAGGTTATCAAGTTTTTCACTGTGGAGTTGGTCAGATTCAAGTTTGTGTCTGCCTTGTCCAGCTTGTTAGTTTAGCTAAATAGAAGTTTTTCCCCTTTCGGCTTACTGTAAAGCAAATTAGTTAAACGACCCGTATAAACTATGCTCAGAGTAGACCACTGCCGCTACAGGGCCAAGTCAATCAAAGCTTATGTACATAAATCTGTAGTTTTGTACATTTTGGCATTGCATTCTGTTTGGAGTCTTTTTTTTTTTTTTTTTTTTTTTTTTTTTAATATAGAAATTTAAGAGAGTGGGCGGAATTTATTGAATTTTATAGTTTCTAATGGGAAGTGGCTAAATGATCTACGTTCTAATAATAAATTGAACAGAATTTCTTGAAGAGCTATTTTTAGTGTACGTCAAAATAAGGGCCTTTTACTTTTTGAGCAAGGAGTTTATAAGAAAGACCAAACTGTTTTCTGGGCTTTGCCTGTGTTTGTGCCTGCAGAGTTAGGATTATAGATATTTCCCAAGAAAAAAAAATGAACAATTAAAACCCAATTTTTTTTTTTGGTGTCTGTGTAAGCTAAGTTTGCGTTTATTTACATTCCTAAAGAAGGAACACAAATTGATGCTGCATTGAGATTTCTGCAAGTATGTGCTAAGCTTCCAACACGCTATCTGGTAATGTATCCATTTTGTAATGCATCTAATACCCGGCCTGCTCATTTGTCAGATGCCCTTGCCCAGTGCTCCGGCTGGTTATTTTTATTTTTTAAACATTTTACCCAGATTTCTTTCCTTTTTTTACTTAAAATAATTTGGTCTGATATTATTTTGTAACTTGGGTCAAATGCTAGTTTTTATCATAACCACTTTAAAGGTTGATTCTGTAAAATAAAAGCCTGTAAAAATGTAATACTTCTCCCTCTATTAAAGGTATATCTGTTTTTTTTTTTTTGTGTTCAATTGTTATTCAGAACAGAAAAGTAGGCTTTAAACATTTTTTAGGGATTTTCCTTTTTCTGTATAGAGGCCGATACTTTTTTTTTTTTTTTTGAGAGGTTCAGGCTAAGTTATTTATAGTTACTCTTTTATGGTCATAAATTTGTATATGTATCCATTTTCTTAAAGAATATGTAGTAGTTTTGTACATATTTTCTTTGTTACGGCCAGTTGAGCTTCTCTTTGCAGAGACTGTTGTATAAAGCTACAGTGCATCCATAGAACTGATTGGCCATGTATAATTTTTTTTTTCTTTTAACCAGTGGGTTGAACTTAAAAAAAAAAAAAAAAAAAAAGACGACCCAATTGCCCCATCCACACATTCAATGCAGATGGGGGAATCGCAATAGCTGGTGGCACTGATCAATTGGAAAAACGGAACAGGCTGGTTGTACAGATTGACATCTGTATAACCAGCCTTCCCATAAATGGATCAAAATTTGGCTGATCTCTGCTGAACCAGCTGAATTTTGATCCCTGAATTGCCACCCCTAACTCCATTCAACAAATTTTTATCTAATCACTATTTGATAAAGCCACAGTGGCAAGGCAGGATGCTACTTCTGTGCTAACAGTTTAGATAAGTGTCCTGAGAATGCTGTATAAAATGTGTATAACATTTTTGTGAAGTTTTTGTTATAGTGAGAGATTTTTGAAAACAATGATTTTTTTTTAAAACATACATTTAAAAAAACTTAAATTTGACCCCCCCCCCCCCCAAACCATTGGAGTCTTACCTTTCAGTACTGTTTAGTGTTTTAGCTGTAAAACATGCTTGTCTTCAGCCATTCTGTCAATTTTTTTCATTGGTTACAGTTTATAATGCTATTACAAACTGTAATTCAGCAGATTTGAGTGTCATGAAGGTTTTCGTTTCTCCAACGTGGCGTCTGCGTGTTGATCACTGAGAAGATTCATACTGATGCAGTGCTAACTCTTATTCGTACAGGGGGTCATAGTGTGTGTTGTAAACGTATGGTCTATTCTTACTGTGTGCATTCTGGCAGTATGATCTGTTGCTGTCTGGCCATTAAGGCATCATGCACACAAACATGTGAAAACAAGCAGCATTTTTTCAGCCAGAATCTGGCAGAAAAATGATCACCAAACAGGATACAACCTTCTGCACTCTTGAGTGGTGCTCAAGTATTCGATTAACTCTCTATTCCAGATCCACGTCCACTCTCCGGTGTTCGTCATGCCTTGTTGTCCAGAAAGAGGGTGCACCATCCACATGCATTATCTTTAAACACTGTTTATTGAAATAGGAGGAAATGGGTGATTATAAGCACAAACCAATCAAGATACACGCTCATTACCAGTATCCAAATATAAGACTGCCAGAGCTGCTATGGATACTTCTTACATCCTTGGAAGTTGGCACACAGGTTCTCAGATGCTGACACATTTTAATTGATGTCCCCTTTCATCAGAGCGAAGAAAAACACTAATGTTAATGTATATGCATTTATGTGCAGATGGTGTTTGAGTGCATTCTACTGGCCACAATATTTGTTCTAGTCATTGGAATACATTTATGCACATTTCGATGTGTATGCAGCTTTTCCTTTTTTTTTTTTTTTTTTTTTTTTTTAATTATATATGTTTAAAAGCTCCTCTAGGAATGTGCCTTTTGTGGGTTCTAGTCCTGTGTGTAAGCCTATGTGCATCGGACTGCTTTTACAAGCATAAAAAAATGCTTGACTCCTGCATAAACAGCATTTTTTTTTTTTTTTTTTAATTAGTAAAGCATGAGCTTTTTTTCATGAGGCAGTGGACAAAGTTGTGTACATATGTAAAGTATCGAATCGTAACCATTTTACTATGATTGCATTGGTTGTTACTGCCTTGTTCTCTTTGCAATAAGTGTACTTCATTTAGAACTCTAAATTAGCTTGGTCATACAATTCCACTGGTCACTTTTCAACTCATGTCCTGCTTCTTTTCTTTTATTTTTATTTTTTTCACATGGATTTCAGCTTGTGAATGTTAATTTGTAGAGCAGTATGTAGAGCATGTAAATTTGCTTTTAACCAGCTTTGAGGAAACTCTCACCGACCTTAGTTACAGGTAAAAGCAAAGTAAAATCAAGCATTTTAGCCATTTCTTGTGATATGGCACTGTTACAATTGAATGCTCGTGCAATGCTGTACACAAATAAAATTGATGTTCTCCCCCCCACTAATGGAGCTTTCTATTGATGGTATTTGATCACCTCTGCGGTCTTTAGTTTTTGCGCTATAAAGCAAAAAAGACCAAATTTAAGAACCTTTTTTTTTTTTTTTTTTTGTTTACTTTCTGCTATTAAAAAAAAAAAAAAATACCCCTTAAAAAATGTAAAATTTCTTCATTGGTTTAGGCCAATATGTATTCTGCTACATGTTTTTGTTAAAAAAAAAAAAAAAATCCTAAAAAGCGTATATTGATTGGATTGCGCAAAAGTTGTATAGCGTTTACAAACTTTGGAATTTAAACTAGTGATGGCAGCGATCACCTTTTTTTTGTAGGGGACTACGACATTGCTTCGGACAAATCTGACACGAAGTGACACTTTTTGGCAACCAATACACTGATCAGTGCAAAAAAAAATGCACGGTCACTGTACTGCCACTGGCAGGGAAGGGATTAACACAGGCAATCAAAGGGTTAAATGTGCTTCTAGGGAGTGCTTGCTGTCTGTGTGGGGGGTTGCTTTGGCTGTGGGATGACAGAGATCCATGTTCTTGCTTAGCAGAATCACAGGATCTCTTTCTCCCCTACTAGCAGAACGGTAATCTGCCTTGTTTACCTAGGCAGACCGCCATTTTGAGCTCCCCCTCTCAGGAACGTTTGGTGGATCCAGGTGGACATCGGACCCGCTATTTTGCGTGCCGCAGACCTTGAAGCCTGAAATAACGTACAGATATCTGATTCCATGCAGAAGCGCTGCCGCCCCCCCATGGTATCTACTTGCGATGTGAATTATTCTAGATAATGGTACTATGCGTTAACTCCCAAGCAACAGCCCAGTTGGCTCCTCCATATCATAGCCCTTTTCTCCTATGTGAGTGCCTAATTAAAGCATAGCTAAACTTATCTTTCCTTCCAACTGTCCCTGACTCACACCAGCATTTTCTGGGTGTTGGTCTTCAGCTGTTTTCCTTGGCCTGTGTGGGATGAGGTCACTAAAGCTGGCCATACCATTTTCCTTAGATTTACCAACACCATATAAGGTCAAAACCTGAACACTTTTTCAATTTGTATGCAATCGGGCAGGCCTTTGCCATACATTGTTTAAGGTAAATTATAAGAAAACTGTATAATGTATAGCCAGCTTTAGACCATGCTGGTGATTTAATCTGAGCTACACATAAGCAGCTCAGTTTACATGCAGGCGCACGCTGCAAGCAGGCAGGGACCTGCGTTTTACTGCAGAAGAAACCTTGAATGTTTCTGCTGCAATAAAGAGCTTGTCTGCTCGCAGTTTGTGACAGTGGAATGCTTTAATCTCTGTTCCGGGCCTGCTGCTCTGCCTCACTTCATAAACTACAGTATCTATTTGCTGGGAAATACTATAGAGTCGCTTGAGTGACAGCTTTGAGTCTGCTTAGGTTGCTGACATTACAGCCAAGATCGTGGCTCCTAGCAATATATTATATTGCTCTCCGCATCTTGCAAATCTCAACGTTCCTTTTTTTTTTTCTTTGCTGCTGTCATCTGGCTTTCTGTTTGAAGGTGACTTTATTCTCCATGATACCACTGAAAAACTGGGAATGTAACCACCCACTCTTACTCCTACCATGGACCAAGGCCTATGGAATTTTGTACTGCGCATAAAGCAGTGCATGACTGCTACTAATGTGCACTGCTTGCTCCAAGCAAGCAAAAGTGACAGGGGGGGATGAGAGTTTTGGAACCTCCATGGAGAAGGCAGAAAAACACAGTAAGAAACCCATTTAATTTAAGGGTTATAAAGTAGTGGCATTGTATTTTCTCTGTCGCTCATTGCCAGATGCGGATTCCATCTCTTGATATCCGTAGGGTATTACTGCCCCCTACAGGAGTAGGACACTAGGCAGAAAAAAAGTTCTGGCTACACCTATGGGCAGTCCCAGGGGGTATACCCTCTCTCTCTCCCTGCTATAGGATGTCAGTTTTTTTTCTGCCTCGTCAGGAGTAAGGACCTAAGTTCCTTTCTGGGATCTCTGGTCCTGGCAAGTTTTTTTTTTTTTTCTAGATAAATCTTTTTGTGGCTAGCTTTTTTTTCTCCGAATTGTTCCGGTGAGATCTACAAGCAATTATGCTGGATCTGGGCGACGGGCTGAATGCTGATATCCAGTGGTCACCCCAGCTGGCCTACGAGCGCGTGCGTCCCTAGCTCCGCGCAGGGTCGGCTGCGACATAGTCCCACTGGCCCGTGGGTTAAACGTCCCGCCGAGTCGCATACGACCGAGTTACAGCGTCCCTTTTGGCCGACATCCCCCCCCCCCCCCACTGGGCGGCGAGGCTTTTTGTCTGGAGTGGCACCCGCTCTGTTCCGGTATGGTGAGTAAATGTTTCCCCCCTTTTTTCCTCATGGCTGACCCTGGGACGGTCGGTCCCCCATGTCTCTGGGTTCCCCTCTGTTCCTCTGTGCACCCCCCACCTGTGGTGTCCCTCTCCCCCCTCGGGGGGGGGGGGGTCTTTGTGTGTGGGGTGGCTGGCTGTTCGTGCAGGCTGCTAAGGGGGTCCTGATGGTGCGGGGGGCTTCCTCCTCTCCATGCGGAGTCTCCGCAGGCTCTGTTGTCAAACTTGGAGATCACCATGACCTCTTTGGAAGAGTTCAGGTGGCTTGTGAACCTGCAGAAGTCATCCCTGGTTCCCTCCAGGAGGCTGGACTATCTGGGCCTGGCGACTCAGCTGTTACTGTCCGCCAACTGGCCGTCCCTTTGGACCTGCATGAGGGTTCTGAGACTGATGGTGGCATCTTTCGAGGCAGTACCTTTTGCTCAGTTTCATACGAAGACTCTGCAAAAGGAGATTCTTCTCAAATGGAACCGGAATCCCCATTCCCTGGACAATCTGATCCGGCGGAGTGAGCGGACAAGGGAGTCCCTGGTTTGGTGGCTTTGGTCTCCGATGCTCAGTCAGGGGAAGTAATTTCTTCCTATCTATTGGACGATTGTCACCATGGATGCCAGTCTATCCAGGTGGGGAGGGGTTCTTGGCAGGCTGTCTGCTCAGGGGCTCTGGTCCCTGGAAGAATCCAGGTTGCCGATAAATGTGTTGGCACTGAGAGCGATCAGGCTTTGTCTGGTTCACTGGACCGAGCATCTTCGGGGCTGCCCATTTCGGATTCAGTCAGACAATGCCACGGCCTTGGCTTATGTCAATCACCAGGGGGGCACCAAGAGTGTTCTGGAGGCTGTGGAAGTGGCCGGCATCCTTCGTTGGGTGGAACGTTTTGTTTCGGCTCTCTCCGTGGTCAACATTCTGGGTGTGGAAAATTGGCAGGCAGATTTTCTCAGCCGTCAGACCTTGGATCAAGGGGAATGGTCTCTTCATCCAGAGGTGTTTCACCAGTTGTGCCTTCGTTGGGGCACCCTGGTTTGCGTTGCACTCCTTGGATGTGGTTCAGGCAATCAGGGTGTACTTGGCTACTACTGACTCCTTTCGTAAGTCTGATTCGCTTTTTGTGATCACGGATAGCCCTAGAAAAGGATTGCCTGCGTCTGCCGCGATTATCTCCAGATGGATCAGGCACACAGTGGTGCAGGCTTATTCTATTAAGGGTCGGGTTCCTCCGTTCCCTGTTAAGGTGCACTCTACTCGGGCACTTAGTGCTTCCTTGGGTTTCCGCCATCAGGCGTCGGTGCTTCAGGTTTGCAAGGCGGCTATCTGGTCGTCTGTTCATACCTTTACTAAATTTTATAAGGTTAATGTGCTGGCATCGGCGGATGCCTCCTTTGGCCACAAGGTTTTGCTGGCTGCTGTTTGAGGCGACCTTTTGGGCTTCTGTTTTTTTTCAGGTGGGTCCCATCTTCTTGTTTCGCTGAGTCCTCTGTTCTTCTGGATTGGGTTTTTTCTGTTATCCCACCCCTCATTTATGGCTCTGCTTTGGGGCATCCCTACGGATATCAAGAGATGGAATCTGCGTCTGTCAATGAGCGACAGAGAAAACTGGATTTTTGACTAACCGTAAAATCCTTTTCTCTTAAGCTCATTAACAGATGCAGTACCCGCCCCTCTATTTTGAGTTGGGTTGGTATGATTTCTCTGACACTGCTTTGTTACATAACTGACATCCTATAGCAGGGAGAGAGAGGGTATTCCCCCCTGGGACTGTCCAAAGGTGTAGCCAGAACTTTTTTTCTGCCTAAGTGTCCTACTCCTGTAGGGGGCAGTAATACTCTACAGATAGCAAGAGATGGAATCTGTGTCTGTCAATGAGCTTAAGAGAAAAGGATTTTACGGTTAGTCAAAAATCCAGTTTTTGTAGAATAAGGATATTGTTTAGTGCCATTTTAGGTATTAATTTTAAAGTATTTAAAGCACTTTTCAGCTCAAGGGTGTTGAACAGTCAATTCATCCCCCAACCCTTATAATTTCCTGGAACTTCCTCTCAGCTGGTTCTGATATTGACTGTTGGCGACACATGGGAGTGGTGATGTAACCTGGTAATGGAAATTGGTTGCTAGGTTGGGGACACTGTCCCAAATAAGCAGGTCACCTGCTCCTGCATCTTTTTTTGAGGTTTATATGCGCATTATTGGAAAAAAGATTGTTTATATGTACTAAAACACATAACTGTTTAAAAACATATGCACATTAAAATAAAAATAACCTAAAGTTTTCATAGACTACCTTTTAAAGTGACAGCCAGCATTATTTCACCGAACAGCCTCAAAATAGAGCTGAAGGGTGCTTTGAAGCAGACCTTGCAAGAGTAAGCAAGGTTTGTTCATTACCTCAATCCCTTTATACAGTTGTGCTTATAAGTTTACGTAACCTGGCAGAATTTATGATTTCTGATTTTTCAGAGAATATGAATGACAAAACAAAAACTTTTCTTTCAGTCATGGTTAGTTTGCTTGAAGTAATTTTTTTATCAATCAACTGTGTTTAATCTTTTTAAAATCATAATGACAACCGAAACTACCCAAATGATCCTGATCAAAAGTTTATATACCCTGGTGATTTTGGCCTAAAAACATGCACACAAGTTTACACAAAGGGGTTTGAATGGCTATTACCGGTAACCATCCTCACCTGTGTGCTGTTTGCTTGTAATTAGAGTATGTGTGTGTGTGTGTGTGTGTGTGTGTGTGTGTGTGTGTGTGTGTGTGTGTGTGTGTAAAAAAGGTCAATGAGTTTCTGGACTCCTGACAGACCCTTGCATCTTTCATCCAGTGATGCACTGACGTTTCTGGATTCTGAGTCATGGGGAAAGCAAAAGAATTGTCAAAGGATCTGTGGGAAAAGGTAGTTGAACTTTATACAACAGGATATGGATATAATGCCAATCAGTGTTCAAACTCTGATCAAGAAATGGAAAATGACGGGTTCTGTTGAAACCAAACCACAGTCAGGTAGACCAACTAAAATTTTAGCCACAACTGCCAGGAAAATTGTTCGGGATGCGAAGTAAAACCCACAAATGACTTCATGTGAAATACAGGACTCTTTGAAAACATGTGGTGTGGCTGTTTCAAGATGCACAATAAGGAGGCACTTGAAGAAAGATGGGCTGCATGGGCGAGTCGCCAGAAGAAAGCCATTACTACTCCATTGCCACAAAGTATCATGCTTATAATACACCAAACAGAACAGAGACACGCCTCAAACCTTCTGGCACAAAGTAATTTGGAGTGATGAGACCAAAATTGAGCTTTTTGGCCACAACCATAAACGCCTTTAGTGAGGAGTCAACAAGGCCTATGATGAAAGGTACACCATTCCTACTGTGAAACATGGAGGTGCATTGCTGATGTTTTGGGGATGGGTGAGCTACAAAGGCACAGAAAATTTGGTCAGAATTGATGGCAAGATGAATGCAGTATGTTATCAAAAAATACTGGAGGAAAATTTGCGTTAATCAGCCTGGAAGCTGTGCATGAGATGTACTTGCAGACTGCAGAAGTGATGTCATGTGATGGTTAACTTTCCGTGTGTTTTTTCTTCTCTGAGCATGCCCAGTCTTGCTCATCTGCTGTTTGTAGGCCGAATTCTGTACTGACTGAGAAATAATCGGCTGTTCTGGTGTTGGCCAACAAAAATTTTAAAGCCTACACACCAGATTCTGTTCGGCCGAAAAGTCGCAGTTGGTTGTCGGAAGCATCATACTAACAAGCCGACAATCGGCCGATCGGACGGTGGCCGAATATTTACGGCTGACAATCGCTACGTGTGTACGGGCCTAAAGTCTGGGCTCTGTCTAGGTCTTGCAAGGACATTCACCCCTTTCTCCAACTGTGTGGTCATTTTTGCTGTGTGTTTTGGGTCATCGTCATGTTTTAAGGTAAACCCCTTCACATTAACAGGTAGCAGTCCCTCTTGCATATCATCCAGGATATTACCACCTCTATGATTTACTGTAGGAATGGTGTTATTTGAATGGTGAGCTGTATTTGATTTCTGCCAGACAAATTGTTTGCTCTTGAGACCAAATAATTCAATTGTAGTCTCATCTGACTGCATGTGACCTTTCTTGAGTGGCTTTTTTTCTTGCAACCTTCCCATACAAGCCACATTTGTGGAGAATGTGTGATATTGTCACATGCATGCAATGATCACTCCGTCATAAATTCCTGTAACTGCTTCAGAGTTGAAGACCTCTTCGTAGCTTCTCTGACCAGTTTCCTCCTGGCGCTTTTGTTCTGTTTGGAGCGATGTTTTGATCCAGGGATGTTCTGTGTTTTTAACCAAATACCTTCCATTTCTTAAAGTTGTAAAGTCTTACGTTTTTTTTTTTTTTTTCTTAATGTATTCTATGTATTAAGAAAAAAAGCCTTCTGTGTGTAGCAGCCTCCCCACCACCCCCTTAATACTTACCTGAGCCCCATCTCTGTCCAGCGATGTCCACGAGTTTCTCGACCATCTGGGATTCTCCATCCTGATTGACTGAGACTCAGCCACAGCGCCATTGACTCCCGTGCCTGTCAATCAAAGTTACTCGTCAGAAGAGAGAGGAGATGGGCCGAGTGGCAGCAGTGTGTCTGAACACGGAGCTGCAGCTCGGCTCGGGTGCCCCCATAGCAAGCTGCTTGCTGTGGGGGCACTCGTTGGGAGGGAGGGGGCAGGAGCAACAAAGGGGGACCCGAGAAGAGGAGGATCCGGGCTGCTCTGTGCAAAACCAATTGCAAAGAGAAGGGAAGTATAACATGTTTGTTTTTTTGTTAAAAAGAAAGATTTTACATTCACTTTAATAATAGACTTCACTGTGCTTCTAGGCATTGATAAAGCCTTGGAATTTTTTTTTTTGCATCCATGGTGCCTGTCCACAACTTTATCCTGGAGATCTTTTACCATGACTTGCCACCCATAGTTAATTGTGAATAAAAAGTCTGATACGTGCATATGCTTTTATCACAATAAAATCGTTGGGGGTAATGCACTATTGGCTGCATTCTTTATTACATCTATGGTGAATATTGGTGGAATAACACGGAAGAGTGCAGGAGCCAAAGGTGTCCGTTTATGAGAATACCCATATTGATCTGCTGGTTTTGGAGGAAGGGAAGCCTTAAAGGGATACATCCATGCACATTGTTATACTTATCTGGTAAGAGGCTTGGATCATTTGTTCCTAGCACGTGGTGATTTATAGCACTGGATGATCTTCTCCACACAGAGATTTATTTTGGGGAGTTTATTGCACTTACTTTCATCCGTCTGGTAAGGAGGAAACCCTACAGGTGGTGGGATTCACAGACACTTCTTTTGGGATTGCATTAAGCATCACTTGGTTACCATCTTGGATCCATTATTAATTTTGCAATATGCACTTTGGATAATATGGATTTATGCCTCGTACACACGCAACGATTGTTGGCCGTCTTTTGTCCAGTGTTGTTGTGTTGGTTGAAATGTGCTCTAGACTGCACACGAATTTTCTCAGCCAACAAAAAACAACTTCAGAAGTGATGTCATGTGCTGGTTAACTTTCCGTGAGTTTTTTCTTCTCTGAGCATGCCACGTCTTCCTCATCTGATTTTTGTCTGCCAAAATCTGAACTGACTGACGGAAAATCGGCCGTTCTGTTGACGGCCAACAAAAATTTTATAGCATGCACACCGGATTTTATTCAGGCCGAAAAGTCGGTTGTCGGAAGCATCATACTAACAAGCCGAAAATCGTCCGATCGGACATTGGCCGAAAATTCACGGCCAACAATCATTGCTTGTGTGCGAGGCTTTATGGACACTAGTCACATTTTATATGTATAACTGAACATTGTTTTGAATTTTTATTCATCATGCTACTTATACACACAAGTGACTCTATTTAATTTTTTTAGCGCACCAGACTTTTTATTCACATTTATATTCCACACTAGGTAACTAGGATCTTTGGTTGCAGCTTTAAAATATATCAGCACACCCTTCACACCATATTTACCCATAGTTAATTGCTTGCTTTAGTTGTACTACCAGGCATTGAAATGGCACAGGAAACTTCTGTTCATGTTGAAATAATCAAAGTGACCACAACTGAAAGTCAAATGGCTTTCTGTGCCATTGAGGAGGTGATTTGCTACTGATTGTGTTTACATGTTCTTTTTAGATGGGGGTTAATTTTTATCCAATTCACTATTTCTATTTTTTTTTTTTTTTTTCAGTTGCACTGAATAAAAGAAAAACAGTGTCTGTCTTCATTTCAAACTGCAAAGCAACAAAGTGTGATTTTTTTTTTTCTTTACCCACTGTAAACTGCAGTAAAATATGTAATATAAAAATATGTGGTGTTAATAGGTAATACGTTTAGTGCTTAAACAAATTAATTACCAAACTAAGAAGATAAACCCTCAGGTAGTGATCAAAAATATAACCTGAATGCCGTTACCGTTATTAACCATAAAATGCAGTGTTTTTTTTTTTTTTTTTTAAATCCGCGGTGGTGCAAAACTACAGCGAAAAAACCTGATAAGTGAACCAAAAAAGTGCATGTGGATCACACACAAAAAAAATGCACTTAGGGGTGTGCTTTGTCCACCTCCCCCCCCCGAAGGGGTAGGACGTGTACCCTGATCCCCTGGGGCGCAAGGCTCCTGCCAGGGACAATGGACAAGGGTTTCCAATGGCCTGGCTAGCCAGAAGGCCTGGCAGACCCCGTTCTTCTAGGCAGCCGAAGCTACCCCGAATACTAGGACGAGGGCCTCTCCCGAAGAGAGACCCCCCCCCAAGGGACAGGGGAGGAAGGAACCAGAAGGCCACACATCCTCCCCCTAGACTTTAGGGCAAGCCCGAGGACTTACCCTCCATCCGTGAGAAGAAAACACACACATAAGTGAGAAGTGACAAACATGGGAGAGAAATAAATTGAATAAATAAGTGGCCATGCCAAATGTGCAATGGCCTGGGCCCTGAGGCCTGGTAGACAAAAATCCAAACAGCATGAAGGAAGGGAAAGCAGCACTAGCATGCAGAAGATTCAAGGGTCGTCATACTTATGACCATTTTGCAATTGAGTTTGACACTCATCCTATGGCATATCCCATAAAATTACATCAACTGTCACTGATAATGGCTCCAATTTCGTCAAAGCCTTTAAAAGATACCAGCAGCCAGTCGAGGGGGACACTGAGGAGGAGGTGACTTTTAGGGACAATAATGATGTATTGCAAAACGGTGATGATGATGATGGTGAAATTGTGATCACTTTGCCGCAACATCAGAGATGTGCTGTGCACACTTTAAACCTTGTATAATGTACTGATGTTGATAAGTGGTTACTGTCAAAACCACAAACAAAAGCGATATACAGAAGCGCTACCACAAAATGTACAGGCTTATGGAACAAGGCAAGTTATTCAACGGTGGCTGCAGAGACTGGATGACATAATTGCAAAGAAGCTGCTGGTCTCTTGCAGTACGAGATGGAATTTGTTTTTATGATGCCCTGGCTTGAATCTGTGAGATTCCTATGGGCTAGCTGAACTAGTGATCGACCGATATAGTTTTTTTGGTGCCGATACCGATATTTTGGCCAATGCGTATCGGCCTATATGCGCCGATATTTTTGTACATTTAAATTTTTTTTTTTTTCTTGACAGGTAATTTTGTGGAGGGATCTGGGGGTCTGAAAGACCCCAAACCCCTCCTCTGCACTTAAAAGCATTCAAAACGCCAAGTTTGGCTGTTTTGAATGCTGTCATTTTCTTGAACCTGGCGCCAGTACCCGGAAGTGATTTCACTCGTGACATCACTTCCGGGTTTTTGCATGGAGACCCGATCCGAGCCGAATGCAGCCATCTTCGGCGGCCGTGCAGGCTGGTTGCCTGGGTCTCCCGGTGGGACTGGAGACCCGGGCGAGCCGCGGAAGGCGACGGGAGGGGGGGTGTCCCCTCCTGCTCCTTGTAATGACATCCGAGCGGCTTCTCAGCCGCATCGGTTGTCATTACAGGACAGCCGACCGTCAGCTATAGACGCCGGTACCAGGGTGATGCCTCTAGCTGCAGGCATCACTCCGGTACAAGCACTTTCCCGAAATATCGGTAACCTCCGGGGCCGATTCCGCTATTGGGAAAAGTGCATATCGGCCCTCGCTATATCGGCTTTGCTGATAATCGGTTGATCCCTAAGCTGAACATCTTGTCCAAGTTCGGGATTACAGCCATCACAGAACGAGAACATCCGTTCATCAGGGAGTACTATACTGTCATGAGGCCACTTACAGTAGCCTTAGACATTCTTTAGGGAGAAGACAACTGTTTCCAAGGTACACTCCTACCCACACTGGAGACATTGATTTTTCAAGACCTTGGAACTGAAGAGTGGCCTGCAAATCCTAGTTAACCTTCCAGAGGCAGAATTGCATCTTATTTATTAGAATGGATGTAAAATGAAGTACAGGCTATTCATACACAAATATAATTTTAAACTGATAATGTGTGTGTGTGGATATAGACATAGTTTATAATGTTCTTTGCATTCTTATTTCAGGCAATCAAAACAAGATTTGCAGAGGTGCTGGAAAACGAGGATGCTGTCTTGGCTGCTGTGACCCTGCCCAAGTTCAAACTACATTGGCTTCGGACACAGGTCAGAAAGGACAAGGCCAAGGCAAGTCTGCTGGCAGAGCGCCAGAAACTTGTCCTAGACAAAGACCAGCAAGCAGGTACCACTACCAGCACATCAGCCCGCCACCTTAGCAGAGACTCAGCCATAGAGGAGGAGTTATTTTCCTATGAGGAAGAGGATGGTGCCTCTTCTGTGTCTGAAAGTCAAGTTGCAGATTATTTCAAATCGGGAGCACAAGAGATAGACTCTCTAAATGGATTTACACTGATAAAGAAAATTTTACTCAGATATAAGGCAGCCACTTCATCCAGTGCCCCAGTAAAGAGACTCTTTAGTCTGGGTAAACTTGTCATCACTCCAAAGAGGAATAGGCTCTCTGACCAGAAGTTTGAGAAGCTTCCGGTTTTGAGATACAACCACTGGTTTAATACTTAGGAGGGATAGCTTGGGTGGATGGGGAGAATAGAAGGATGGCAAGGATGGTTAGATGACTGGGCTGGGTGGATTGATTGCTATAGTGAATGAATGCATGCATGAATGAATGGATGAGTGTTACGAAGGAGTATCGATTGATGAATGTTTAGGAGCTAAAGTTGGATTTATGTGGCAAATGACAGTGATTTGAATCGAGGCAGAGGGCACAAAATTATTAAAAATATACACTCTTTGTAGTGACGGTTTTATATTTTTAGTTTGCACAACAAAGAGTGTATTTATATTTTTTATTATCATTTTATTTTTGGTACAGTTCTTAAGAAGCATAATTTATTTTTAGACTTGTTTGTTGGCCAGTTGTGGTCTGTGCAATGAATATTAAAAGTTCTAAACCATCTATTGTGTTTTATTGTTCCACTATAGTAATGGTCATATTTAAAATAATATATTGAATTTGATAGGTGTCTCATCGGTAATGCAATAGTTACTTTCCCTGGTAATTAGTTACTTTTATAATGATGTAACTCAGGTACTAACTCTGTAAGGGCTCTTTCACACGGGCGGTCCGATCAGATCCGCCTGTCAGTTTTTTAGGCGGATCTGATCGGATCCTCCATGCAGCTCTATGGGGCAGCGGGTGTCAGCGGAGGTCACCTCCGCTGACATCCGCATCCGATCCTGTGCTGAAATCTGGACGGATGGAAACCCTATTTTTCCATCCGTTCAGTAATCGGAGCGGAGCGGATCTGATGAGAGCGGACAAGCGGTCCGCTCTCCTCCGATCCCCCATAGAGGGCAGCGGGTGCTGAGACACCTCCCTCTCCGCTCTGCAAGCGGAGACGGAGCTGTCATCCGCCCGGCTCAGCGGGGATCGCGGATCGATCCCCGCTGAGCAACACGGATCCGCCTGCGGAGGCGGACCGTGTGAAAGAAGCCTTACTCTTTGTGAGAAGTAGCTATAACTAATTACAAGTAACATGCCCATCACTGGTAAACATAAAGTCTAAAGAGTGAGCCAAAATAAAAGTTAACAGTCAAGATTCCTCTGGTGGTGAACATGGAGTGTCTAAACATTCACCAGACAATAACCAAGAAATGGCAGTGAGAACCAAAGGCAATACACCCCAAGTGTATCCTTCACAGTGATCTCCCTCCACCAATTTATGCACTCACCAGAAGATGAAATAAGATGAGCCTTGCGCTGCTGTTAAGCGGTATGTTGGTGATGTAGTTCGCTGTGTGGGTTGTGCAGTCAATTCCAATACGATATGCACTGTGTAAAGAAGCCCAGCTCCATTGACCCATATACATAAATAGGTTGTGCGTTTTTGTTCTTCCACAACCTTAATTATATTATTTGCTGCCTCCTCCTCCACTTCAGATACAATCTTCAGTATATATTATTACAATGGCCATGAAACAGCATGCAACCATGGCTCCTCCTCTTGTCATTTTTCTATATTGTCTCTGAAGGGGCATGGTGATAGGTAGAGCCCATATCCACCATGGATATTGATATGGGCTCTACCTATCACCATACTCCTTCAGAGACGATATAGAAAAATGACAAGTGAAGGAGCCATTGTTGCATATTTTTTGCAAAAAATAAAAATATATTTTTTCTGCTGAACTTTGTTCATCACATAGGGGACAAAAAGTCCCTTATGTAATGATTTTTAGTAGACAGGATCTCTTTAATGAGACATGCATGTCTCCTCTGGGCTCCATTAAATGTATTGCAATGCACATTGCAGTGCAATCAGGGCCGTCTTACCGAATGGGCACTTGCCGGGGGCCCCACTTGCTGCAGCCAAGCCTTAGTCCCGATTCCCGTGTGCATCCCGCCGCCGAACTTAGAAGGTGGCAAGCGCCTGTCGGCCCTGCGCTGCTGTCAGGCCACTTGGGCCATGGAGGGGGAGCCCATAACTGCAGAAATGCCTGTCTGCTTCCAGGGGAACAAGCACACACAGGACAGTCGAGTCTGACCCCCATCTGTGTGTGTTCACCGGACCCACCCGCCAAACTTGGAAGCTGTCATTAGCCTGCCACTGCTGTACCAATAAATATTGCCTTATCGATAATTTGCATTTTTATTCTCGTGGGTGAATGTGTAGGCAGGGCCCCAGTGCACTGCATTGCCCGGGGCCCTTTAATGCTCTTAAGATGGCACTGATTGCAATACATCTCTTCCCAGCTGTGCTAGCCGAGAAAAGTGACATCATCTGGGTCACAGAAAGAAGGGGAGGAGAGTGGATGTGTTTCTGCTCTTCTCCCCCTCCACTCATCGCCGCCCTCCATTTTAGTCCCGGCCCACAGATGGGCAAGCAGAGCCTGGAACACATGGCAGGGTGCATCGGTACCGGGGGTGTGCGGAAGAAATCGGGCAGCACAAATGCTTCCACCTGACAGGCAGGAGTTCTACACTCAATCCCGGTGGCTGCAGTCACCAGAATATGTGTGAAACCCCTCACTGTCGTGCAGGCCCGACTGCCAAAGGGTTAAACTGTCTAAAAGCTTTGCAAATGCTTGCTGTATTGCTTTTCCAACTAGCATTTACAGGCTGCATCAACTAGGTCTTACTGTGTATTACGCCACATTACCTCAAACATGTACAGTGCTGTGCAAAAGTTTTAGGCAGGTGTGAAGAATAGCTGTGTAAAGAATGCTTTCAAAAATATATATTTTATTTATTTATTTATTTTTTTTTATCAATTTACAAAGTGAGCATGCAGCAGAAAAATCTAAATCAACATTGGTGTGACTACCCTTTGACTTCAAACCAGCATCAATTCTTACACTTACACCCGTACACACGTACCGATTGTCGGCCGTAAAGATTCGGCCGACGACCGATCGGCCGATTGTAGGCTTGTTAGTATGATGCTTCCGACAGCCGACAGCGCACTTTCGGCCGAACAGAATCTGTCGTGCAAGCATTAAAATTTTTGTAGGCCGACACCAGAACGGCCGATTGTTCGCCAGTCAGTACAGATTTCGGCCGACAGACAGCAGATTTGAAAGACTGGGCATGCTCAGAAAAGAAAAAAGACAAGGAAAGTTAACCATCACATGACATCACTTCTGCAGTTGGCTGTTGTTGGCCGACAAAATTAGTGTGCAGTCTTTTGCAGTTTTCAACAGACACGACAGCCCTGGACAAAAGACGGCCGATCGGTCGGCCGACGATCGGTACGTGTGTACGGGGCTTTACACACTGTCACAGATTTTGTAGAATTAGAGTCAGATGTATGATTATTCAATTATACCAAGCAGGTGCTAATGATCATCAATTTCATATGTAGTTTGAAACACAGTCATTATCAGAAACAGCTGTGTAGGAGGCTTAGAATTGGGTGCAGAACAGTCAAATTCTGCTACTAAAGTGAAGTTGTGAAAGAGTTTTAGGTCACAGGTCATACACCACTGCACCAGAACTGAGCACAGCAACAAGACACAAGGAAGTTATACTGCCTTAACAAGGTCTCTCCCAGGCAAGGATTTTAAAGCAGACTGGTGCTGGTCAATGTCTTTTGAAGAAGCACAAAGAAATGGCAATGTTGGGGACCATATTCGCAGTGGTTGACCAATTAAACAATGCAGCAGATGAAAGACACATCATGCTCACTTCCCTTCGACATTGGAAGATGTCCAGCAGTGCCATCAGCACATCACTGCCAGAAACCAATGGGACCCAGGTACACCCATCAGAGAAGTCTGGCCAGAAGTGGTCTTTATGGAAGAAATGGGGCCAAAAAGCCATATCTCTGATGTGGAAACAAGGCTAGGCAACTCAACTTTGCATGAAAACATAGGAACTGGGGTGAGGAAAAATGGCAGCATGTGCTCTGGACTGATTAGTCAAATTTTGAAATATTTGGCTGTAGCAGGAGGCACTTTGTCCACCAAAGGGCTGGAGAGCAGTACAGTCATGAGTGTCTGCAGGTACAGTGCATCCGGAAAGTATTCACAGCGTTTTACTTTTTCCACATTTTGTTACAGCCTTATTCCAAAATTGATTAAATTCATTATTTTCCTCAAACTTCTACAAACAATAGCCCAAATTGACAACATGAAAGAAGTTTGTTTTAAATCTTTGCAAATTTATTAAAAATAAAAAATGAAAAAAATCACCTGTACATCACATGAACTATTCACAGCCTTTGCCATGACGCTCGAAATTGAGTTCAGGTGCCTCCTGTTTCCACTGATCATCCTTGAGATGTTTCTACAACTTGATTGGAGTTCACTTGTGGTAAATTCAGTTGATTGGACAGGATTTGAAAAGGCACAAACCTGTCTATATAAGGTCATACAGTTAGTGCATGTCAGAGCACAAACCAAGCCACGAAGTCCAAGGAATTGTCTGTAGACATCTGTGACAGGATTGTAACAAGGCACAGATCTGGGGGCGGGTACAGAAAAATTTCTGCAGCATTGAAGATCTCAATGAGCATGGTGGCCTCCATCATCTGTAAATGGAAGACGTTTGGAACGACCAAAAATCTTCCTAGAGTGGGCCGCCCGACCAAACTGAGTGATCGGGGGAGAAGGGCCTGAGTCAGGGAGGTGACCAAGAACATGATGATCACTCTGACAGAGCTCTAGCGTTTTTCTGTGGAGAGAGGAGAACCTTCCAGAAGAACAATCATCTCTACAGCACTCCACCAATCAGGCCTGTATTGTAGAGTGGCCAGACAGAAGCCACTACTCAGTAAAAGGCACATAACAGTCCACCTGGAATTTGTCAAAAGGAACCTGAAGAACTCAGACCATGAGAAACCAAATTCTCTGGTCTGATGAAACAAAGATTGAACTCTTTGGCTTGAATTTTCTTGGAGGACACCAGGCACCGCTTATCACCTGGCCAATGCCATCACTACAGTGAAGCATGGTGGTGGCAGCATTATGCTGTGGGGATGTTTTTCAGCAGCAGGAACCGGGAGATCAGTCAGCGTCGAGGGAGAGATGAATGCAGCAATGTACAGAGATCCTTTATGTAAACCTGCTTTAGAGTGCTCTGTACCTCAGACTGGGGCGAAGGTTCATCATCTAACAGGACAACAACCTTAAGCACACAACCAAGATAACAAAGGAGTGGCTATGGGACAACTCTGTGAATCTCCTTGAGTGGCCCAGCCAGAGCCCAGACTTGAACCCTAGTGAACATCCCTGGACAAATCTGAAAATGGCTGTGCACCAACGCTCCCTATCCAACCTGATGGAGCTTAACAGGTCTAGCAAAGAAGAATGGGAGAAACTGCCCAAAGGGAGACGTTAGGGGGAGATTTACTAAAACTGGTACATTCAGAATCTGTTGCAGCTGTGCATGATAGCCAATTAACTTCTAATTTCAGCTTGCTCAATTAAGCTCTGACAATAAAACCTTGAAGCTGGTTTCTATGCAGAGCTGCATTGGATTTTGCACCATGCAATTTTAGTAAGTAACCCCCTAGGGGGGATTTGCCAGTGCTATCACCAAGGGGGGCTACTTGTGATAGCAATTAAATAAAATTAAAGAAATGAAGTGTTAAAAAAAAAAAAAAAACAGCAAATCTCATTGCCCCATGCACATACCTGAATGCAAACACGTGCACCTGTATGTAAAACAGTGATTGTACCACACATTATCATCTTGAATGCCAGAGGGAGAGCAATAGTTCAAAGGCTGTCATTCATCATTAACTCAAAACTAGTGACCTGAAAAGTTTATGGACAAATGCACAGTTTTTACGTCTTGGCATGTTTGGTATCTACTCAATGCAACCCCAAATGTTATATTTTGTCAAATAATTGGGTATTATTTTGTGTGCAAGATTTATTGCAGTGGATTTTTTCCTGAAAATATAGATTTTGTAAAGAATTGTGCAAATATTGTATTGCAACTGATACCGAAAATATTCTACTGGGCCTCTGCTTTCAGAAAATATATAATTGTTTAGGGTTTAAAATATGCAAATTTTTAGCCTATTAAGCCACTAAGCAACTTATTCACTCCCTTGTTACCTCTCGCCTGAACTATTGCAACTCGTCCCAACTCATCCGTAGCTCATTATGTGGTTTCTTCACTGAAAGTCCCAGTTTCCTCCTTGGCAGTGGCTCTCAACTCTAGTCCTCAAGACCCACTAACAGGCTAGGTTTGAAAGACAACTGAAATGCATCACAGGTGATATCATTTGCTGCTCAGTGATTGCAGTATTCTAGTCTGCATCTACCCAGGGTACTACTTAAAATCTGGACAGTTAGTGGGTCCTGAGGAGAGGCGTTAATCACTGCTCTATGGGAATGGTGAATTTCTACCTGAGAACTGCCCACTGTATGCCCTCACCTCTTCAGGGACCAGTCCCATCTCCAACTGAAAGATTTGATGTCGCTAATAGCAAGTATCCATGTCAATGCCTATGTGATGTGGACACCCAGAAGAAGGACCAGTAGAGGAGAAAGACACGGACCACATGACTGTGGCTTAAAGTAAGTGAAATGGGCATTTCATTTCTTTTTTCCATTTCAATCTTTACATGTAATTCCAGAGATGCGCTTTAGAGGTAAAGCCTAGTGTATTTTCAGTAACCACATGACAATTATTGCAGTGGTTACCTTAAAGGAGATTTTTAATTAAACTTTAACACATTAAAATCCTAGGTCTTTCATATTTTAGTTTTTCTAAAATTCTGCTGAAGAAGAGGCCAGTATGCCTCAAAAACTTGGAATACAACGTATTTAGATCTAAGCTTCCACAATGCAAATTTTGATTTTAATTGTGTTGCTAAATTTGCAGATTTGAATTACCACCAATTACCCCTGTGCGCATTTTAAAGTGACACTAAACTCATTTTGTTTACATCAATCTTTCTATAAGTATACCTATTTTTAAATCTCTTACCATTGCTTTCAGGCTTCCTTATTGTCCTGTACAAGCTCCCTATCCTCCACTGATGCACTTCACTGCTACTAGTGTAGAGCAAACAGTGGTGCGATTTCTGGTCACATGATCAGCTCTATGCGTACTACAATTTCTATGGAGTTGAATGCCCACTATGGGTGGGCAGGAGGGGCGGCTACCCTGGGCGCTGTGGTATCATTTGAGGTGGGGGGGGCACCACAAGGAGATTGGGAGAAGGAGATTTGTGTTGAGAAGGGGAATTTGGGGGGCGGCAGGGGGCAAGAATTGTTCCAGGAGGGAAAATTTGGGGAAGTGTACTAGGAGTGGTGATTTGGGAGGATTTGTGTTAAGAGGAGGGATGGGATTTGTGCTAGAAGGGGGGTTTGTGTTATAAAAGTAGTATGGTAGAGGGGAAAAAAAAATTTAGGGGACATTTGTGCTAGTAGGGATGATTGGGGGTGTTTGTGCCTATACTCCTTGGGGGGGGCATGTTTACCCCTGGGCTCTAGATGACCTTTCCCGGCACTGGTAGTCCATCTTGGGGGCAACCAGGAAAGGGTGGATGTCCTGTGGCTTGTGCTATGATGCATTGCTCAAAAGTAATGCAGATATGTTACTTTGTGTAAAGCCTCATTAAGGGCTTCAATCGAAGTGAACAAGCTGCCTTAATGCAAATTTTGTCAATGCATGCATCGGTGTGAACCAGACATTAATATTTTACATACTCCTTTTGACGCACATGAAGCCCTAGGTGTATACATGTACAGGTATAATTACAAACTATTCTTACAAACAAGGTTATGTTTAGCATTTATTGATGAATGTGTCCTTACTTCTCACCAAGCATTTAATCATGGATCAGAAATGAAGTAAAGATAAGAACCTTTTGTAAAATATATATTAAACATACCTCTTTAAATGTTTGCAGTCTAGAACTGAACCTTGTAATTTACTGCTCTACAATTTGATTGCCTATTTAATTGACATAATTGGCTGCAATCACAGGTACTGATTATATTAGTCTGTCTTTACATAAAATTGTATGCATTTTGAAATCCATTTAAATGTTATTCTTTTACAAAATATGCAGTACGAAAATCCAAACCAATGCTATAATACATGGGCCCTGACAAAGTAAATGCAGATTTAACTCTATAACAAAGATAAAAATATCTGTTTTGGTGGACTGACAGTAGCAATTTGCTTAACATTGTCAATGCATTTTGGGACTGGAGAGTTAAATCTGCATTTACTTTGTCAGGGCCCATTTATACACGCATTACCCCACAATGTGCATTGGTGTACCCGTGCTACAGTGCGTTGCAACCCATGGTAATGCACTACAATACATTTTTTTGCCTTAGCAAAAATGCAATCTAAAGCTGGGTACACACTTAGTTATTTTTTTGTTCAACCCAAACTGACAGATCGCCGTACCAACAGAAGCGATGTTGGTGTGACGAACTCCTGCTGTGCCTTTGTGTTATGAGAGGGGGACTGTTCCCAACCCGCCAGAACACACTGATCAGCTGCTGGTTTTCCAGCAATACAGTTCAACAGAAGACCAGCTTCTGTCGGGCAGACAGCTATGCACACTGTCTGAATGTTGGCCAATTCCTGCTGAATGAGCGGATATTTGGATCGTTTACAAAAAGCCTACATTTTGGTCCATGGTATTATGTTGGGCAAGCAATTTAAGTTAATGGATTGCATTGTGATTCATAGAAATGCCCATAAATGAATGTACTGCAATAGACTGCCCTGGTGTGAATGGGCCCTCAGTGATCTATAGATTTTTAGTCTGATATCCACTTTGCCTAGGTATACTCTGTTAATTGCCAGCAATACATTTTCTGGTAAAGTCCCCTGCACCTCTTACCCAGTCCACTTTCGTGTGTTTTCATCTAGCTGCTGAGCATCACTTATATTGTATATATATATATATATATATATATATATATATATATATGACACAACGCACAACATTATGAACTCTGAAAATGTGTGATTGGATGGACAAAATTAATCATCAATAATTCCTGTATAATTTATATATATATATATATATAATTATGAAAATTATACAGGAGTTATACATGGTGATGATTTTGTCCATTCAATCCCACATTTTCAGAGTTCATAATGTTGTGCGTTGTGTCATATATTTATACAATATAAGTGATTTTATATATATATATATATATATATATATATATATATATATATATATATATATATATATATATATATATAGTTTTTGTAACCTAATGTTTTGAGTTTTGAACAAACTCAATTTTAGTCTCCTATTAACCATGGTTTTCTATTCCCGTGAAAGGATTTACATTTCTTTTAGCTGCAACCACACCAGTACTATTCAGAACTGGGTCCCTGCTTCACCCAGAAGTGTGTGCAGTTTTAGAACAAATTACAGGCAACCATTACTTAATCTTAAGGTTTCATCTTAAAGTGAGATCGTTTTTTTTTTTTTTTAAAAGGGATGCAATGATTCTCATAAAAACATGTAGCTGTTTCCCCCCGTAGGGGCTGCCGGATTAAGTGTTTCTTTACCAAAACTGTGCAGAAGCTACCAATCACACAGGCAACAATCCATTTACTCTGGCTGGCTGGATTCCTGAGCTTGGATCAGTACTCCTAATTTCCCATGGCAGCTGCACACCTCCCAACTCCCACCAGGCACTAATTAATGGGTCCTTAAAACCAAATCCTTAGCTCCAGGAGTAATTAGAAATAGGCCCCCAAGCTCTGTTATAGCTGGGATTTTGATAAATGTTCGCAGACTCCAGCAGAACTGCTTCAAAGAGGCAGCAGCCCCTGAGGCTGGTAACTTCTACAGCAGGACAAGAACTCTCCCAGTCCTCTATATTTGGGAAGCCTCCAGAATGCAAGGGAAAACAATCAATCCTTCAGCCTGTGAAATGTAGAACAACCCAAAGAAATCAATAGCTGCTCCAATGACTACAGAGTAGCCAAAAAAAAAATGACCTAGGATCCTATACAAGGAAGGTGCTATATTCACCCCCCCCCCCCCGCTAAAATAGGCCCCGTCTCCTTGGGCTGGAACACAAAAAAATAGCTTGTTGCCAAGAGCGGTGTATCCCATAATAACATGGATGGAAGAGGGGATTAACACGGTAACAAAAGGTATGTGTTCATTCCACATAATAAACATTATTTTAATCCAAGCACAAGACTTTGTACAATATATTGAGAGACTGGTGCCAGGCCATATAAGTAGGGGGCAGCAGACATACTGTATCTTTGGTTCCAAAAAGTAAATACAAGAATTAAAAAATTATCATTGGGATCCATATGCAGAGAAGTTTCAATTTCGACAAAAGTTTTACTTGAATATATACATTTTTGGCAAAACACTTTGTTGGCAGGGTGGAACTGTTAGCAGTTAATTTTTTTTTCTCTCCCTGGGGCCCACCATATCAGGCTCTGTTAGAGCTTCAGGCAAACACTATATTCCTCTTTCTCTAGGTAACTAAACTTGTGTCCAGATTCACAATATAATAGATTGTACTTACAAGACTGCCATAATACTGTCTCCCTCTCCCAGCCTGGTTTTCCCACTGCGTTCCTTATAATTACCGTTATTGAAATTTTTATATATACATATTGTGGGAAAATTAGCTCACGGTAGTGCCACAGACACATCCTGATAGTACATGCTCACTCTCCAGCGACTCCAGCTGCTCCCAGCTGTACTGACCCATGAGCTGACTCCAGTGCAGAGCATCCTGCTTCCCAGGTAGAACCCCGAGCAACAGTGACTCCTGAATATAAAGGGTTTGTGCACGCACTTCATCCCTACTAAGTCTCTAAGAAGCCTCCAAGCTCCAAGACTCAGATTAGAACTTACTAAGCCATGAGAAAACCAGCAAGATTGTTTTATTTCAATACAACACATGTCTGAGCCTCTTACTCTGTATGAGTGAGAACCCTAGGTGACACTTACACCTTTTATTATTCAGCGAATCCAGTCTTATCTGGCAAACAACATTTTAACTTATGGGCAGGGCTCAACACACCTAAATAAGGACTAACACCTTGTGCTCACTAAAACTTGTTCTCACTGCAGGAGCTTGCGGTAACGTAAAATTAGCATTAAGATGGCACTCCAACCTAAAAGTTAGCATATGTTATTTGCACGGTTAACC
Organism: Pelophylax lessonae; assembly: GCF_965119305.1. Classification (NCBI taxonomy): domain Eukaryota; kingdom Metazoa; phylum Chordata; class Amphibia; order Anura; family Ranidae; genus Pelophylax; species Pelophylax lessonae. The sequence goes on along the minus strand of NC_138771.1, from coordinate 267,081,879 downwards.
CATTGTGTACGCCACAGTTCTCAGCGATTCATGCTTCACTGTACTTTGACTTCTCCCTATGGATGTAGCAATTCCGAGTGGATACCGCTAAGACTGTACCCCACTCTCTAGCACAGCACGATGTGTCACCTTACTCCCAGTGTCACTATGAGACTTCTCCTGACACACAGGGATTATCTCTTCACTTGCTCCCAAGCTTCTCCACTCCTGAGGGCCCTCTCTCTCTTTTACTCTTCTGTGACCTCCAGGCTAGGTACATAGGATACCTTGTGCTGCAATATCAGTTCCTGTATGTGGGGCAGCGGTCACTAGGGAGGGGGTTAAGCTCACAAACCCCCCACTACCAGGGCCTTCCATCACCCGTGCCAAGTCACCACCACTTTGTGCTGGCTAGCTGCTTTAGCAACCAACATTACTGCAATATAGCCTCTTCTACTTCACTCCACTTGCAGGTTAGACCATTGTAATGCTTCTTCTCACTGGCTCTTCTTTATCCACATTCTAAGCCCTGTTCTTATGATATGCCATGCATACACCCCTTTCCAAGGAACTTCAGACCAGGCACTATCTTAGAAATTTTATTTGAAACTTGTGCAGATACATATCCATATAAAACAGTCTTTTACGGATTTCGTCCATACATGACTCTATTTCATCCTAACTTCAGGCTTCCCCAGTTCATATCTTCAAATAGAGCAGAGTCCTTTAAGTAAAGTCCATGAATCTGTCTTTGATATTTCGACTGGGTACCCACCAAGGGGGAGCCCTCCAAAATTAAAGTAGAGTTACAGTACATGTAGCTGCAATCCTCCTTACAATTCCCCATCCAATGACCCAGCTAGGCTGCCTTCCCTTGTTTTTATAGCCCGCCACAAGGTGGCAGAGCTATGAACATCCGTAATTTGGCAGATTTACATTCTCCTAACTTCCAGACCGCCTGATAGCAAAAACTCAGTAAAACCAGTGCAGAATTACATATGAGGTAGAACCTGGGGAGGTATGTATCCCTGAGTAGGCACCTGCCTACAAACTGCCTAGTGCCAGTAAAGGAGATATATATATATATATACTGTATATATTTTTTTATATATCTCAAATTAAAGAAAAAGTAAACCTTTAGTTATCAAGGACAGAGGCATGCTAACCATTCTTTACTCAAAGCAGCCAAAACAAAGTTAAATAACCACCTACCTTTATAATCGTTTATTTCCAGCGATTAACAGACTCCAAAAAGCAGTTGCACTCTGCAGTGCTCCATTGCAATGGGTCACGTGTGTTGCCCCGCTGCTTTAAACTGTGATGACAGCGAGCTGCAGTGGATTAGCTGCTGCCCAAAAAATACTCTGGCCCTCACTATGATGTCATCACAGCATCCCACACAGACACTACCGCTTTAGTTTTATTTAGATATCAGGGTTACAGATTATTAACTTGTCTCATTGTGTTGAATAATAGCCTTGTGAGGCCTTCTATAAACAATGTATTTTTGTGCACAACATAAAGACTATGCTTTATCTCGGTTCCTATGTTTTATTAACTTTAAATTGTTGAAACTCTATAAATAATATTGAAACATACTGAATAAATATGCAAAGCATGATCAATTTGGTGGCAACACTGTGGAGGCTAGATGAGTAGATATTTCTACCAACTGTTGGCCCCGCCAAACCCGGAACATCAGCTCACTGGTAGGATCAACAATTATTTTTAATAAAATGCAAGTAATTAAAAAAATAAAAGTAAAGCACCCACTGTTATTTTTTTGTATTTTGAGGATTATGTTTTTTTTTTTTTTTTTAGGGGGAGGGGGGGGCATGGGGGGGAGTTACTAACACTTTAAGTAGCAACAAGCAAATATAATGTGAAAATCACATGCACACATGCAAATTTACTTTCAAATGAATGTCATATTAACTGAATATTAACTAAAATGTACTCCTACAAAGATACACCTTAATTTCTCTTTGTGTACTGTATCTGTTTTTTTTTTTTAATCTTCAAATGGTTCATTAATGTGATTAAAGTAGAAGATTAGCATTTGTTTCATAAAACGACATTGCTGTAAAGGTTTAGTAAAGCACACTGTTTCTAAGAGGTGTCCTAGGAGATCTCTGCTTCTCTTCCAATTGTAGCTGTGGGGGGTAGTTAATGTTTCAATATTCCAGTGGGAATAGAAGGTGGGAGCATAGTAAACATACATTTTATGATGCACTTTGGAGGACTCCTGTGAAAGACCCGTGTTTATTTTAACCACAGTATGATCCTTGAACTGACTGCGTTTAAGGTACTGTATATTTATATCTATTTTATTTGGAAGAGATTTAAATGTAGGATGCAGTATACATTTTTTTTTAATGTAATCTTAACAATACATGCAATTAAATAGTAGTTATTAGTTTGATGCATGATACCAATATTATGTGTTTTTTGCTAGCTAAATGTCAGGAATTGATGTGCACTTAAGAAAACACATCCCCAGTGTAATATCAACTTCATGGAAAAAAGAAGTCAGTCCTAAAAGATAAATATTTTTTAAGACGACTTTCATTTGTCCACTTCTGAATATGCTATTTGCCTGCCCACCACTGATCTTATTACTTGGAGGCACTCGCCTGGAACAGGTCAGTGACTCAAATTATCAAAATGATCATGTTAGCATGACAGCCAGGCAAATAGCATTTGTAGTTAGAGAAGTCAGCTGTATTTTTTCAGTACAGGCTTTTATTAACCACTTGTCTAATGGACAATTTATAAATGTTTCACACACATGGTACAATCTGCATCTTTTGCTAGAAATTATTTTAAACCCCCAAACAATTACATATTTTCTGAAAGCAGAGACCCCAAGTTTTTGGTAAAATAATATAAAAGATGGAGTTGCACTGCCAAGTAGATACCAAGCATATCAAGCCTTGAAGCTGCATGTGCCTGTAAACTAGCAAAAAAGAAAAATGATGGTACCCAAAATTCTCTGTAGAAGATGCTGTAAAAGCTTTTACAGGTTATCAGTTTAGAGTTAACCACAAATTATGGCCCCATAATTTTTGCTCCAACTCTGGCAGTCATGCTGATATTTCACTTGTGTGGTGTCATTTATTTTTACATAAGTGTGCTTGCCCAGAAAAGAGAATTCCAGGATTACTTTACCTTTAAATGGGTAATTTGCCAATAACCAAAATATTTCCATGCCAGAATGGTCTGGCCACTAGAGCTTTTTTCAGTGAATAAGGCTTCCTCTGATTGGCCGAGATGGAGATTGCGATGTCAGTAAGAAGGGAGTTAACAATCATGTTTGTATTTTTCTTTTTTTTTATGTGTTAAATTTCATCATACATACAAACCTTTATTTTAGAAACTGGCTGCCAGTAATACTGCATAATGCCACTATCAGATCTCCATCTACCTGCAATCAATAAGACTGGAAACAGCATGGACAAAACTATGATCCTCCCAGGTCTTGTTGATTTTTTCAACATAAAGAATAGTAACATTCACAAGAACAAAATGCAAGGCCACAATATACAAAACAGCCAATTTAAAAATCTGCCAACAACAATAAGGTAATGTACAACCTTATAGCATGTGATTAAGAAATAACAATCCTAGCTCTTCTTTCATTTTCTTGGTAACCACTATTTTCTTAAAGAGTAACTCCACTTTCCTGGAGGAAAAAAATAGCAAATAAAAAAAAAAACAATATGGTGTATACAATTGTGACACAAATCATATTGTAATTTTATGTTATTAAAAATTACCTTTTCTTTTCAATCTGCAGCTGTTGTAATTTTCTGAAATTGCAATGCAATATGGCTACCTGGAGCTGTACACAGAATGTATACTGATCCCACCCCAGAAACATAATTTCCTGCTTGTGTGATTGGCTCACCAATTTTCCCAGAAGTCTGTCTAAGATACAAGTCAGATTTCTGGCATCCCCTGCAGCAAAAATGTCATTTTTGGTGAGATACTTCCAATAGGAACACGTCTAGAGGGACGAAGGCCCGGCAGATTTCCTCATTAGAGCCCTGAAGCTGCATAGCTGATAGATAATTATGAAATCAATCCCATTAGACTCACTCAGCATAGAGGAACAAACAATGATTTCTTCAGAATAACAAAAGGTAGGAATCTGCAACAAAGTTTGTTAAAATCCCTGCAATGTACAGAGATCACCCAGAGGGGAATGTTTTTTTCTCAACAAGGTTGGAGTTACGCTTTAAATGTATAATTTATAATACTGTAAATGGCTTGGATAAGCTATGAAACATCTAAAAAAATCCAGTTAAATGTGATGAACCACTATTAGCATTTCCAAAAATTTAAAAAATGTTTACCCCAAATCAATACAGTAAGGAATGGCTTTCCAACAATACGGGACATTGAGTAATAACTACGTTACGGTATTAATTTATAGAAAAAAAATCATGTTATGCTGCTTCTTACTTGAGGCTGGGTTCATATATGTGCGAAATGGATGCGGGTTTCCCCACATCCAATTGGCATGACATGCGAGTGTGACCGGCTCTCAATTGATCAGGTTCACACAGGTACGGGGCGGCTGTGGAGCAGAAATTTAAATGGGTCCTGTGTGTGTTTAGGTCTGGTTCAGGTGCAAATTCAAGCAAAAATTCGGACCTGAATCAAACCTGTGAACTGACACACACCGGACCCCAGGCAAGAACCTGCTGCCACACAAAATTGAACCTGGCCTGAGTTATACAGTATAGCAGGGTTATAATGTCATTCAATACTGATTGCTTAGGTAATCATTTTGCCTGAATCTCAAGAGTCTAATAGGGGTTTTCTACTCACATTGGAGAGATTCCCATTTTATTATAGATTGTAGGAAATAAACAAAAAAAGAAAACTGACAGAGGCTTTACCAACCCACCTACCATATCCTAAGCTAACATTTTGGGACAAATACTTGTTAAGGGGTGTATTTATAAAAAAAATAATTTCTCACTTACTGTAAATATTCTTATTGTAAAATTGTGCAAATGGGGCAAAGATTAAATATTAGGCTAATATTATAACACCTGTGCAATGTTAATTAACAACAAGCTCATAGCAGCTGCACTCTCTCAAAGCAGACGCATTGATTTGTTTTGGACAAAATCGTGTAAAGTGCACTACAGTACTCTTTTACATCTACATGAGTTGGATGCAGTCAGGTCCATAAATATTGGGTCATCGACACAATTCTAATCTTTTTGGCTCTATACACCACCACAATGGATTTGAAATTAAACAAACAAGATGTGCTTTAACTGCACACTTTCTTGGGTTCTTGGGTCATTTTCCCTTCAGTTTTGTCTTCAGCAAGTGAAATGCATGCTCAATCGGATTCAGGTCAGGTGATTGACTTGGCCATTGCATAACATTACACTTCTTTCCCTTAAAAAACTCTTTGGTTGCTTTTGCAGTATGTTTCGAGTCATTGTCCATCTGCACTGTGAAGCGCCGTCCAATGAGTTCTGAAGGATTTGGCTGAATATGAGCAGATAATATTGCCCAAAATAATTCAGAATTCATCCTGTTGTTTTTGTCAGCAGTCACATCATCAATAAATACAAAAGAACCAGTTCCATTGGCAGCCATACAGGCCAACGCCATGACACTACCAGCACCATGCTTCACTGATGAGGTGATATGCTTTGGATCATGAGCAGTTCCTTTTCTTTTCCATAATCTTCTCTTCCCATCACTCTGGTACAAGTCGATCTTGGTCTCATCTGTCCACAGGATGTTGTTCCAGAACTGTGAAGGCTTTTTTAAATGATGTTTTTGGCAAATTCTAATCTGGCCTTCCTGTTTTTGAGGCTCACCAATGGTTTACATCTTGTGGTAAACCCTCTGTATTCCCTCTGGTGAAGTCTTCTCTTGATTTTTGACTTTGACACACATACACCTACCTCCTGGAGAGTGTTCTTGATCTGGCCAACTGTTGTGAAGGGTGTTTTCTTCACCAGGGAAAGAATTCTTCAGTCATCCACCACAGTTGTTTTCCGTGGTCTTCCGGATCTTTTGGTGTTGCTGAGCTCACCGATGCGTTCTTTCTTTTTAGGGATGTTCCAAACAGTTGATTTGGCCACACCTAATGTTTTTGCTATCTCTCTGATGGGTTTGTTTTGTTTTTTCAGCCCAATGATGGCTTGCTTCACTGATAGTGACAGCTCTTTGGAACTCATATTGAGAGTTGACAGCAACAGATTCCAAATGCAAATAGCACACTTGAAATGAACTCTGAACCTTTTATCTGCTCCTTGTAAATGGGATAATGAAGGGATAACACACACCTGGCCATGGAACAACTGAGCAGCCAATTGTCCCATTACTTTTGGTCCCTTAAAATGTGGGAGGCACATATACAAACTGTTGTAATTCCTACACCGTTCACCTGATTTGGATGTAAATACCCTCAAATTAAAGCTAAAACCACATCTTGTTTTGTTTCATTTCAAATCCATTGTGGTGGTGTATAGAGCCAAAAACATTAGAATTGTGTCGATGACCCAATATTTATGGACCTGACTGTATATCCAAAAACAAAAGAACCTAAATAAGTAATGAAGGTATTAAAAAATAAAAAGTTTGATACAAATATCATTCAAGTGAAATGTGCCAAAAATTGCCAGTGCCTGAATTAAATTTGTGATATTCCATTGTGATGAGCAAGTGCAAAGTTTTCATCGAAAAAATTGATTGGTGTATAGATCAATCAAATCCTCTAATGATCGATACCAGTGTTCTTAAAGTGACAGTGCATTGCTATTTCACTTCAATTCACTCCAAGTGCATTGTGCCTCAGCCCCAATGGGTCAAGACTGACCAAATGTAGTTGACCTCCTATGGCTTATGCCAAAAGGGATCAAAAGAAAGCTTTCTGCAGCTCTGCTGTGTGTGGCTAGATGTCCCTAATGCTGTTTTTTTTTCTTTACACAGACCAGTTTGAGCTCAACATGTGTATAAAGCAGAGAGAGATATTATCGCACAAAAACATCTTTATTAAAACATTGACACATTATAACAAACTACTCACATTGTTAAGTGCCTCCCTGGCACCCAGGTATCATCTGCCTGTAATTGTTATAACTGCTGCTGGCCGCCACTCTAAAAGCGAAAGCTGATGCTACTGTGTATGGACTCAGAAAGCCGAGAAAACTGTTTGCCCCACTCGCTGGACAACTACATTTGGTGAGTCTGGACCCATTGTGGTTGGGGAACAGTGCACATGGAGTAAATTGAAGTGGAAAAGTACAGCACTGTCACTTTAAGAGCACTGGCATCGATCATTAGAGGGTGTGACTTGATTTTTAATGAAAACTTTGCACTTGCTTATTACAATGGACTTTCTTGTTTGAATGTTTAATGAATATTATATTTATGGAGTCATGCATTGCACTTTAATTCAGGCACTGGCACTTTTTGACACATTTTACTTGAATGATATTTGTATCAAACATTTTCTATATTTAAAAACCCTCATTACTTATTTAGGTTCTTTTGTTTTTGGATATATCCAGCACATGTAGATGTAAAAAAGAGTTGCGCACTTTATACCATTTGAAGATTAAATATTATTAGGCTATTTTCTCTCCAGATTTGAATGTGTGAATCAGGAAAAGACTACATTATGGCCATTAGATGGAGCAGGTAATCATAGCAAACATTTATGTCTCATGATTGTCAACTCTATCTAGTGGCCATAATGCAGTATTTTCCAGAATCATGCATTCCATGGTGAGAGAAAATAGCCTTATATCATTTTGCCGCATTCTCACAGAATGAATGTACATGCAGTTTTCAAGGGCAAATAGCTCTGCAAACCTTTTATGAATACACCCCTAAAGGCCATACACACTTGACTGAAATCGGACGAAATATCCTCCGATTTTTCTCTCTCTTGCTCAGCGTTCATAACCGTTTTTAGTTGACAGTGCATAAATGCTCACGAAATTTCTCGTCCAATTTTTTTTTTTCCCGGGACATTTGTTCCTAGACTTCCGGGTTGTCAGCAACTTCAGATCATGCGCGGTCTTTCGTATCCGATTTTTCACGGATGTACTGCATACACATTAAATGAAAATTGGTCGTCTGGGGACGGACGATAAAAATTTTGGTGTTTGTCCCTCCATTTTTTTTCGTTGAAAATGTCGGCATCGGCTGCTGAAGGTGGTGTACACACTAGCCGAAAACTGTACGATTTTACCTGGCAGATTTTCTACTAGTAGTGTGTACCCCACTTAAGTGTTAAAGGTTCACTTTTATAGATAAATTAAATTTGAGGGTGCAGTTTAAACCTAAGTTAATTGGTATAGTCATGTGAAGGGTTAAAACCTGGTAGCGCATTTATTGTTTGGAATTGAGAAAAACAAAGTACTGTGCTTGTCCATTTCCAGCTGTCCAATTCTTTATTGTTGTAAATTACATTAATGTTTCATTGGTAGCCAGAGGGTTACAGTAGCCATTCACTGATTCCAAGGGCCTAGTTTGGGTTATGTAGATGGCCAAATGCAGCATGCTCAGCTTGCATTTGAGATCAATTGAAAGCACTTCTGAGATTCTTCTGAAGGTCTTTTAAGCTACTTTTGTATTCCAGTTGTCTTGTATAGGGAGAAATGCAAATACAATTGCCTATGTACAAAAGCCCTTACTATAATATGTGCTCATTATGGACTATCTGGCAAGTTATGATGTCTATTCTTTAACCACTTAAGCCCCGGAGGATTTGGCTGCTAAACGACCAGAGGGTATTTTGCGATTCGGCACTGCGTGACTTTAACGGACAATTGCGCGGTCGTGCGACGCTGTACCTAAACTAATTTGGCGTCCTTTTTTTCCCACAAACAGAGCTTTCTTTTGGCGGTATTTGATCACCTGTGCGATTTTTTGATCACGCGCTATAAACAAAAAAAGAGCGTAAATTTTGCAAAAATAGCAATATTTTTCCCTTTTTTTTATATGAAATTCCCCCCAAAAAAAATGTAAAAATCAAAATTTTTTAATATTTTCGGCCAATTTGTTTTATGCTACCTATGTTTGGTAAAAAAAATCGCAAAAAGCGTATTTTGATTGGTTTGCGCAAAAGTTATTGCGTTTACTAACAAAGGGAAAGATTTTTGTCATTTTTGTTGTTTTTTTTTTTAACGCGTAATGGCGGCGATCTGCGATTTTTTTTGCGGTACTGCGACATTGCGGCGGAAAGATCGGACCCTTGACTGACATTTTTGACACTTTTGGGGTTACCAGTGACATTTCTACAGTAATCAGTGCTATATATATGCACTGTTACTGTAAAAATACACTGGTAGTGAAGGGGTTAACTTTATTTGAGAGGGAGGGGCTGTGTGTGTCCCTAGGGGCGTGATTCTAACTGTGATTGGCTGTGGCTTCAACTGTATGCAGAGTGATCAATGGATCTACATAGTAGATCCATGTGATCAGCTCTCATACAGAGAGGAGAATGACAGGCAGCTTGTTTACACAAGCTGCCTGACTTTCTCCCTCTCCCCCGCCGATCGCAGAGTGGCCGGCGGCGATCGGGTCCGCCGGTCACACGCGCGGGGAGGTCCGTGACCACGCGGGAGCGGGAGCGCGCCTCCGGCGGCGCGCGCTCGCTCCCTAAACCCTCACAGGCGAGCGACGTAGACCTACGTCACTTTGCCTGTGAGGGGCTGACCGCCGCCGTAGATAGTCGTGCGGCGGTCGGCAAGTGGTTAATAGCAAGTGATGAGACATACATATCAATCATTCCTTTTGTCCCTGTGGCCAATACACATACCACTGATGTACCAGAGCTACTAGTATATTTTTTCAATAACATAGTCTGCTACACTTGTCAGTGTGACTTTTCTTTATTATATGTGTTTAAACCTATACATTTCCTCTGCACTGAATGTAACAGTTTCTTCTATGGTCTAGTACTCATGCATCAGAGCAGAAGAAAATGTAGACTGAAGTGGTTTTGGGGGCATATAAGCAGCAGATTTGCATGTTTCCACCTCATGTTACTAAAGAAGGGAATAAGTCTGGAGGAGTCTGTCTCTCTGGATTTGGGAAGAGCACACTGATGTACAATATAAATACCTTCTATTTTAATAGGGCTGCTTCTGCAAGCTCTGGTAATCAAAACTGTAAGCATGCAGCAGTTTGTTAGACTGTTTTATTGAAAATAATACAGTACTATTACTGCAAGGAATGCTTTTGCTTTAAAGGAAATAGCTATCAAGGAAAATCTGCTGCATCACCTAATGGATTGACCAGTTACTGCCATTGATCACCCATGGGAATAGATAACAAAGTCTTTTCTGTGCCAGTTTGCTATCCTAAATGAATTAACTGCAATCAATTGCACAAATTGTACTGATCAAGCTTTTCTTTAAGTAGGGAAGGTAATTTATACCATTTATGCAGTGTCTGACTTAATGTGGGACTTAACTGTTGCATTCTTAACACAACATTAACCATACAGCTAAATACCTGGATCATATTCCTTCACTTGATGTCCTGTAAATATATAGTAAAATGTAATGCCGTATGCTGTCTCATTAGAATTTTTAAATGTGAGTTTACTTCAGCACAAATATGTGTGCAAATAATATACAAATATACAGTTAGGTTCATATATATTTGGACACAGGCACAATTTTAGATTTTTTTCAGGTATTTACTCAAAAAATATTCAAGCTATAGTTACATAATGGATATGGACTGAACATGCACACTCTTAGGTTTAATTGGAGGGTATGTACATCCAAATCGGAGGAAGGGTTTAGGAATTACAGCTCTTTAGAATAGCCATCCCCCGAAAAGTAATTGGACAGTTGAATCAAAAGCTGTTTCATGGCCAGGTGTAGGCTACTCCTTCGTTATTTCTTCATCACTTAAGCAGGTAAGAGGTTTAGAGTTGATTTTAAGTGTGGTATTTGCATTTGGAATCTATTGCCGTGAACAGGCCATTGCAAGGCTTTAAAAACCAAACAAATCTATCAGAGAGATAGCAGCAACATTAGGATTGGCCAAATTAACAGTTTGGTACATTCTGAGAAAAGAAGAACACACTGGTGAGCTCAGCAACAGAAAAAGGCCTGGACGTCCATGAAAGACAACAGTGGTGGATGATCACAGGATCCTCTCTATGGGAAAGAAAAACCCATTCACAACATCCAGACATGTGAAGGACACTCTCCAGGAGGTGGGCGTATTGATGTCAAAGTCTACAATCAAGGGAGAACTTCACAAGAGCAAATACAGAGGGTTCACCACAAGGTGCGAACCATTCATAAGCCTGAAAAATTGAAAAGCCAGATTAGACTTTGCCAAAAAACATCTAAAATGCCAGACCGGTTCTGGAAAAGCATTCTTTGCAGCAGAGATGAAACTAAGAATAATCTGTACCTTAATGACAGAAGAAAAAAGTGTAGAGAAGGCTTGGAACAGCTCATGATCCAAAGCACACGTCATCTGTAAAACATGGTGGAGGCAGTGAAATGACATGGGCATGCATGGCTTACAGTGGTCAGTGGACAGACTAGGTCATTGGTGTTTATTGATGATGTGACAGAAGCAGTTGGGTGAATCCTGCAGTGTTTAGAGATACTGTCAGCCCAGATTCAGTCAAATGCAGCAAAGTTGCTTGGACAGCGCTTCACAATACAGATGGACAATGATCCAAAACACATTGCAAAAGCAACCCAGGAGCTTTTGAAGGAAAAGAAATGGAGTATTCTGCAATGGCTGAGTCAATCATCAGATTTCAACCCAATTGAGCATGCATTTCACTTGCTGAAGGCAGAAAGGCCCACAAACAAAGATTAACCGAAGACAGCTGCAGTTAGAGCCTGGCAAAGCATCAGAAAGGAGGAAACCCAGTCTTTGGTAATGTCCATGGGTATCAGACTTCTGGCAGTCATTGCCAGTAAAGAATTATCAACAAAATTATTATATTCATTTGTCCACTTCAAATTCATTTAGATTTTTTTTTTCGTTTTAATTTCATTCTGGTGACATACAGAGCCAAAAAATATGAAAATTGTGTCTGTGTCCAAATATATATGGACCTAACTGTATGTGAAAATATATTTTGGCTGACACCAACTAAGTGTTCACATCTCCATTTATATGTAAAAAAAAAATATATATATATATATATATTTAAAACTTTAGTGCCGCGCAAGTTGACAGATAATCTATTGCTGTGTGTGCCCTAGTGCATTTATTTTCAAAAATAACTAGTAGTACTTCAATTCATCTATCTATCTATATATATATATATATATATAATATATATATATATATATATATATATATATAAAATACAGCTTAAATTGAATTCACCCTTGTCTATATTCAAATAATTACAGAAATACAATTTTAATTCATCTACTGTATATTCAATCAATAAAGTGCTATTTATGTGCCATTAAGGATCCAAACAAATAACTCCAAGTCCTTGGTAGTATGTGTAAAACTTCTTTGTATGTATATTTCCTTGACCTCCCCATGTCAGCCTACTAGCAGGCGACAGGCGAGGTTACGGCAAAGTTCTGGTCAATGTGCTGTGGTGCCTGTGGCTCCACCTCCTTCCCCTGCCTGCCCTCCCCGGAGCCTGTCTGTATCTGCCCCGTGCAGGCAGAAATCCCAGCTGAGTGATGCAATCCCTCGCCTGGCTGGGAGGAGGGAGAGGTGCCAGTTGGGTGGGTGAGCGAGGTGGTCAATCTCTGGAGAGGGGGCTCTTTAGTTAGACAAATTAGGGGGCCACGAGGCCTAAAGCGACTGCCTAATTTGCCTAATTGAAGAGCCGCCTCTGCCGCCCCTCTCAAAGTGTCGTCTGGGTCCAATGGGTATGGGGTATTTCTGCTTCCTGGGGGGGCATATGGTAAAGTATTGCCTGAAGTAGTATGCAGAGCAGCAAGCTTGAGCCCGCCCAACACTTTTATCCGTCATTATAGGGTGAATGTGTCTCTTCTGCCTTCGGAAACTTTTGGTTCTACTAATATTACGGTGGCTGTAGGCCATACATATATTTAGCAGCAATAAATTATGGGCTTTGTGTTTTCTCCGTATATTTTCTTTCCCTCCCTTCAGATGATTGCTTGGTACATCCCATAGTAGGTTAACATGGGGAGGTCCAGGAAAGGAAAATTACGGTAAGTACGGAGAACAGTTTTCCGTAATAAATATATACAGTTTATACATATATATATATATATATATATATATATATATATATATACAGTATCTCACAAAATTGAGTACACCCCTCACATTTTTGTAAATATTTTATTATATCTTTTCATGTGCAAACACTGAAGAAATTACACTTTTCTACAATGTAAAGTAGTAAGTGTACAGCTTGTATAACAGTTTAAATTTGCTGTCCCCTCAAAATAACTCAAAACACAGCCATTATTGTCTAAACCACTGGCAACAAGAGTGAGTACACCACTAAGTGAAAATCTCCAAATTGGGACCAAAGTGTCAATATTTTGTGTGGCCACCATTATTTTCCAGCACTAACGTAGCCCTCTTGGGCATGGAGTTCATCAAAGCTTCACAGGTTGCCACTGGGGCCATCTTCCACTCCTGCATGACGACATTATGGAGCTGGTGGATGTTAGAGACCTTGAGCTCCTCCACCTTCCATTTGAGGATGCCCCACAGATCGCAAAGTAAAAAGAAGAATATAACTGCGCTAACTACTCAGATCAAGCAGCAACTTAAATTGTGACAAACAAAAAAATAAAGTATATATAAGTAAGTTGCGCTACTTACTTATATATATGCCCCACAGATGCTCGATAGGGTTTAGGTCTGGAGACATGCTTGGCCAGTCCATCACCTTTACCCTCAGCTTCTTTTGCAAGGCAGTGGTAATCTTGGAGGTGTGTTTGGGGCTGTTATCATGTTGGAATACTGCCCTGTGGCCCAGTCTCCAAAGGGAGGGGATCATGTTCTACTTCAGTATATCACAGTACATGTTGGCATTCATGGTTCCCTCAATGGAACTGTATCTCCCTAGTTCCGGCAGCTTTTATGCAGTCCCAGACCATGACACTCCCACCACCATGCTTGACTGTATGCAAGACACACTTTGTACTCCTCACTTGGTTGCCACCACACACGCGTGAAACCATCTGAACCAAATAAGTTTATCTTGGTCTCATCAGACCACGGGACATGGTTCCAGTAATCCATGTCCTTAGTCTAATTGTCTTCAGCAAACTGTTTGTGGGCTTCCTTGTGCATCATCTTTAGAAGAGTCTTCCTTCTGAGATGACAGCCATGCAGACCAATTTGATGCAATGTGCAGCGTATGGTCTGAGCACTGACAGGTTGACCCCCCCTCCTTTAACCTCTGCAGCAATGCCGGCAACACTCATACATCTATTTCTCAAAGACAATCTGGATATGATGCTGAGCACATGCACTCAACTTCTTTGGTCGACCATTGCGAGGCCTGTTCTGAGTGAAACCTGTCCTCTTAAACCGCTGTATGGTCTTGGCCACCATGCTGCAGCTCTGTTTCAGGGTCTTGGCAATCTTCTTGCAGCCTAGGCCATCTTTATGTAGAGAAATAATTCTTTTTTTCAGATCCTCAGAGAGTTCTTTGCCATGAGGTGCCATGTTGAACCTCCAGTGACCAGTATGAGAGAGTGAGAGTAATAACACCAAATTTAACACACCTGCTCCCCATTCACAACTGACACTTTGTAACACTAACAAGTCACATGACACTGGGGAGGGGAAATGGCTAATTGGGCCCAATTTGGACATTTTCACTCAGGGGTGTACTCACTTTTGTTGCCAGTGGTTTAGACATTAATGGCTGTGTGCTGAGTTAATTTACACTGTTATACAAGCTATACACTCACTACTTTACAGTGTAGCAAAGTGTCATTTCTTCAGTGTTGTCACATGAAAAGATATAACAAAATATGTATTTACAAAAATGTGAGGGGTGTACTACCTTTTATGCGATACTGTATGTATGTATATATATATATATATATATATATATATATATATATATATATATATATATACACTGCTCCAAAAAATTAAAGGAACGCTTTTAATTCAGAGTATAGCATCAAGTCAATTACATTTTTGGGTTATTTTTCTGGTCAGTTAAGTAGCAAAGGGGGTTGTTAATCAGTTTCAGCTGTTTTGGTGGTAATGAAATTAACAACAGGTGCACTAGATGGGCAACAATGAGACAACCTCCAAAACCAGCATGGTTTTACAGGGGGAGGCCACTGGCATTTTTTTCCCTACTCACCTTTTCTGACTGTTTTTCAGTAGTTTTGCATTTGGCTGGGGTCAGTGTCATTGATGGTAGCATGAGGTGATACTTAACCTATAGAGGTTGCACAGGCAGTCCAACTCCTCCAGAATGGCATATACAGTGGGTACGGAAAGTATTCAGACCCCCTTAAATTTTTCACTCTTTGTTATATTGCAGCCATTTGCTAAAATCATTTAGGTTCATTCTTCTTCCTCATGAATGTACACACAGCTCCCCATATTGACGGAAAAACACAGAATTGTTGACATTGTTGCAGATTTATTAAAAAAGAAAAACTGAAATATTACATGGTCCTAAGTATTCAGACCCTTTGCTGTGACACTCATATTTAACTCAGGTGCTTTCCATTTCTTCTGATCATCCTTGAGATGGTTCTACACCTTCATTTGAGTCCAGCTGTGTTTGATTATACTGATTGGACTTGATTAGGAAAGCCACACACCTGTCTATATAAGACCTTCCAGATCACAATGCATGTCAAAGCAAAGGAGAATCATGAGGTCAAAGGAACTGCCTGAAGAGCTCAGAGACAGAATTGTGGCAAGGCACAGATCTGGCCAAGGTTACAAAAAGATTTCTGCTGCACTTAAGGTTCCTAAGAGCACAGTGGCCTCCATAATCCTCAAACGGAAGACGTTTGGGACGACCAGAACCCTTCCTAGAGCTGGCCGTCCGGCCAAACTGAGCTATCGGGGGAGAAGAGCCTTCGTGAGAGAGGTAAAGAAGAACCCAAAGATCACTGTGGCTGAGCTCCAGAGATGCAGTCAGGAGATGGGAGAAAGTTGTAGAAAGTCAACCATCACTGTAGCCCTCCACCAGTCGGGGCTTTATGACAGAGTGGCCCGACGGAAGCCTCTCCTCAGTGTAAGACACATGAAAGCCCGCATGGAGTTTGCTAAAAAAAACACCTGAAGGACTCCAAGATGGTGAGAAATAAGATTCTCTGGTCTGATGAGACCAAAATAGAACTTTTTGGCCTTAATTCTAAGCGGTATGTGTGGAGAAAACCAGGCAATGCTCATCACCTGTCCAATACAGTCCCAACAGTGAAGCATGGTGGTGGCAGCATGATGCTGTGGGGTTTTTTCAGCTGCAGGGACAGGACGACTGGTTGCAATCGAGGGAAAGATGAATGCGGCCAAGTACAGGGATATCCAGGACAAAAACCTTCTCCAGAGTGCTCTGGACCTCAGACTGGGCCGAAGATTTACCTTCCAACAAGACAATGACCCTAAGCACACAGCTAAAATAACGAAGGAGTGGCTTCACAACAACACCGTGACTGTTCTTGAATGGCCCAGCCAGAGCCCTGACTTAAACCCAATTGAGCATCTCTGGAGAGACCTAAAAATGGCTGTCCACCAACGTTTACCATCCAACCTGACAGAACTGGAGAGGATCTGCAAGGAGGAATGGCAGAGGATCCCCAAATCCAGGTGTGAAAGACTTGTTGCATCTTTCCCAAAAAGACTCCTGGCTGTATTAGATCAAAAGGGGGCTTCTACTAAATACTGAGCATAGGGTCTGAATACTTAGGACCATGTGATATTTCAGTTTTTCTTTTTTAATAAATCTGCAACAATGTCAACAATTCTGTGTTTTTCTGTCAGTATGGGGTGGTATGTGTACATTCATGAGGAAGAAGAATGAACCTAAATGATTTTAGCAAATGGCTGCAATATAACAAAGAGTGAAAAATTTAAGGGGGTCTGAATACTTTCCGTACCCACTGTAAATATGTGCCATTTCCAGAAGGTTTGCTGTGTCTCCCAGCACAGTCTCAAGAGTCTGGAGGAGATTCCAGGAGACAGGCAAATACTCTAAAAGAGCTGGACAGGGCCAAAGAAGGAGCTTAACCCATCAGCAGTACTGGTATCTGCTCCTTTGTGCAAAGAGGAACAGGGTGAGTACTGCCAGAACCTTACAAAATTACCCCCAGCAGACCACTGGTGTGAATGTCTCTGTCCAAACAATCAGAAACAGATTTCATGAGGGTGGCCTGAGGGCCTGACATCTTCTAGTGTTGCCTTGTGCTCACTGCCCAGCACCATAAAGATTGATTGGCATTTGCCATTGAACACCAGAATTGACAGGTCTGCCCCTGATGCCCTGTGCTTTTCACAGATGAGAACAGGTTCACCCTGAGCTCATGTGACAGAAGTGAAAGGGGCTGGAGAAGCAATGGAGAACGTTAAGCTGGCTGTAACATCCTTCAACATGACCTGTTTGGTGGGGGGGTCAGTGATGATCTGGGGAGGCGTATCCAAGGAGGGAAGCACAGACCTCTACAGGCTAGACAATGGCGCCCTGACTGCCATTAGGTATTGGGATGAAATCCTTGGACCCATCGTCAGACCCTATGCAGGAAAACTGCCCGGCCTCATGTGGCGAGAGTATGCAGCCAGTTCTAGGAGAATGAAGGAATTGATACCAGTGAATGGCCCCCACGCTCGTCTGACCTAAATCCAATAGAACACTTCTGGGACAATATGTTTCGGTCCATCTGACGCTGCCAAGTTGCACCTCAGTCTGTTCAGGAGCTTAGCGATACCCTGGTCCGGATCTGGGAGGAAATACCCCAGGACACCATCTGTCATCTCATTAAGAGATGTTGTCAGGCATACAATCAAGAACATGGGGGCCATACAAACTACTGAGTACCATTTGAGTTGCTTCAATGAAATTTCAGCAAAATGGACTAGCCTGCTGCATCATTTTTTCACTTTGATGTTTGGGTCTTTGAATTCAGCTCTCTGTAGGTTGATAATTTTCACTTCAATTAAACGATGTGGCAACCTTTCATTCCTAACACATTACCAAGTCCATATCAGTATATATATATATATATATATATATATATATATTGTGACAGGAAGTCAGGTAAATCTGTGGATGTAGACACAGACAGGAGATACATTTCCACCTGGTTTAGAAAATTCACCAATTACTATAGGGTGTCGGCTGCAGAGATAACCAGAACGGCTTAAGGAAGTTGAAAGGCCTTCAGCTGTTCGGAATGAGGAAGTTAAGGTCTCTATAATTTGTCCAAAGGAAGTCCTATTGATTGCTGCCTCCTGACGCCGTGTGGGCTGGGGAGAGGAGGACAGTCAGATGTGTGCCTCCCGACGCTGTGAGAGCCTGGGAGAAGGATTGCTGCCTCCTGACGCCGTGTGGGTAGCGGAGGACAATCAGATGGGGGCCCCCTGAAGCTGTGTGAGCATAGGAGGGGAAGACCTCCTGGAGCGATGTGCGCTGAGGAGGGTAACAAGTGTGAAGACTACTCAAGGATCGTTTCTATGTGAAAAGAAACCAATGGACATTTCCTGTGTGAAGGGGAAATTAATTAAGACTGAAGACTACTCAAGGTGAGGTCTTGGACTATTTCTATGTGGAAAGAAATAAATGCACTGTTTGCTATGTGAAGAGACAAGCAAAGGAATGGTTGCTATGTGCAGAGACAAACAAAGGAATGTGTTCTATGTGAAGAGAAAAGGGACATGTTAAATGGACATTTGTTGTGTGAAGAGAACAAACATGGACTATTGAGTGTCTGCTGTAGGATCAGCAAAGTTTGCCCAACAGTAGGTTGGAGACAGACTCCGTAGGTAGGTTCCTGTATGTGAGAAGGTAGCCGCCCACAGTGGCAAGGATTTATTTTGTGTTTTATTTTATTTTGATATTTTTGACGCTTGCAGTCTGGTGAAGAAAATTGCATGAATAAACCAAACTGTTTGCAACCACTTCTCGGCTATCTCCCTGTGTAAACGCACCCCCCAAAGGGGTCATCCATACCCGCCACCAAGCTAATCAACCTCACAATATATATATATATATAATATAGGGGCACATATCAATATATATATATACACATATATACAACATTTTATACATACTAAGATTGGACTTTTTTTTCTCTGGCACAAAAAAGTATTTTCATTTAATTGGTTATATGGTTCATGGAATGTGTGTAATAACTAGTCATTAGGTGGCATACTACTTGATAGGAGTATATTTTTTGGACCCCTAAGTGGTACATAAATAGCACTTTATTGATTGTATATACTGTAAATTAATTTGAATTTTATTTTGGTATTTATTTGAATATATACAAGGGTTAATGCAATTTCTGCTGAATTGTATATACAGGTGCACCTCATAAAATTAGCATATCATCGAAAAGTTCATTTACTTCAGTAATTCAATTCAAAAAGTGAAACTCATACAGTGGAACCTTGGTTTACGAGTATAATTGGTTCCAGCAGCTTGCTTGTAATCCAAAACACTCGTATATCAAAGCAAGTTTTCCCATAGGAAAGCATTGAAACTCAGATGATTCGTTCCACAAGCATTTAATGTTATAAATAAAAAGATATGCTGTATTATATATAAAGTACATAACTGTACAGTATAAGTATGCCATATCCTCTGTTAGATAACATTATGTGCCCCTGTGTCTGTATTGTATATAACAGCCGATTTATAGTGTATTACAGCGTGTCTGGCTCTGTGTGACTCATCAGCCCTGCTCTGTTGCTCTCCTCCCCCTCCTCCTCAGATGACGTCAGGAGGAGTGATCGGCCCCTCCCGCCGGGGAGAACAGACAGGACGGAGAGCTGAGAGTGACAGAGGGACAGGAATCGTACAAAGTAAGTGCAGGGAAACACTCTAAAACAGTATATAGGCATCATTATATACAGTAGAAGCACTGGGACACATAATGTTATGTGACAGAGGGGCATTAACAGAGGGGATGGCATGCTTTTAGTGGATAAAACTGCTCGTATATCAAGACAGTGCTCGTAAACCAGGACAGATTTTTAAAAAAAATGTTGCTCGTCTTTCAAAATGCTCGTAAACAAAGGCACTCGTAAACCAAGGTTCCACTGTATATTTTATATAGATGTGTTAAACACAGAGTGATATATTTTATGCGTTTCTTTCTTTTAATTTTGATGATTATTGCTTACAGCCAGTAAAAACCCAGAATTCAGTATCTCAGAAAATTTGAATATTACATTGGTTAAAAACAAAGCAAAACATATGTGTGTAGGTGTGAAATTGAGCTCTGGCTAATATAATATAGACACATATAGAAATAATATAAAATGCCCAGGGACAAACATTAAAAAGGATCTTGCATGCAGATTCTGTTATGCAAATATGTCAGTTCCATATGTAAAATACTTTTCAGTAGCTGAAAAAAAAACTTCTGTTTTCCTTTTAGGGGAACAAATATAAGTTATGGTGCAGCAGAAGACAAGTACCCCAAATATACAGACGTTTCACAGTGCTACCCAAGAACATGGAGAGAGCAACAAACTGTTTTCCTGCCTCCTTCAACAACAGTGAGAGCATTGGTAAATAAAGTGCAAACTGTGTTTTGTCTTCCATGTAATATGTCAGTATTATTAGTACATCAAATTAGACCTGTATAATTGTCGAATACAAAATCAACTTCTACCAGAAAAATATTTTTCCTTAAAATTTAGGAAAATATTTTGCATTTTCTTCTATGATATATTTTGTGGTAGCGACACCTTTTTCTGTGATTATTGTATTTGGAAAATCTCTGTTTAGTGGACCAATACAAATATTTTATGAAAGACCTCAGTAAACTTTATCTAATAAATGTCCAAAAGAGGAAATATTTGTGTAGCCAACTGCATCCTAGCAGAGTATGCCTTTGATGTTCCTGCCGAAGGCTATACAGTGAAAACAAGAACTCTACATAGTTGCTAAGTGCAACACAGACAATCCTTCATTCTGTTGCATTCTTACGTGGGTCTAATAACTTTTGTATTTTAGCTTCCAACTACCCTTATTAAGGAAAAGAGATGCGATGAACAAAGTGATAAAAGCTTGCATAGTGCTCGAAGCTCAAGAAGTGTCCTGGAATCTGCATTCCACAAAAAATGGGTCAAAGGCTTCAAAGAACAATGTAATAAACGGTCACTTTATTATTCTTCTGAGAAGAACAGGTAATGGGTTTAAAAAAAAAATTATCCCTATTGCTACAGTAACCATTGTGTATTAGATGTTTAGAAGTATTCCATAAAATGATTTTTTTTGGAGAGGATCAACCTTGATTTAATATTAAATGGGTTCTATGGTACCACATCCCTTGTATAACATCAGAATGGTAATAGCATTACAATTAATAATTATTTTAATTATTTTTAAAAATCCAGTATAAGTTTACTTTAAAAAAAATCTCCTTTCATGTTGTGAGTTCTACCTGCCTGATGGTTATCTCTTTAACTTCCTGGATCCCCTGCAAGCTTTGCAACCTTTTCTATGCTCTTTACTTTCCATTTCTAAGGACTACATATCCCATGGTACCTTGCTGCTTGTAAGCAGTGATTCATGTATGAACTCCACTCCTGAAACTCCTCCTCTCAGCACCTCTGTAGTTCAGAAGGCAGATGCTGTGAAATGTGTGCCACAGCAGTAACTACTCATAGGGCATAGTAAATAAGTTTTACAGAATTCAAGGTGAATACTCAGAAAAGTGAGTACACCCCTCACATTTCTGTAAATATTTTATTATATCTTTTCATGTGACAACACTGAAGAAATTACACTTTGCTATAATATAAAGTAGTGAGTGCACAGCTTATATAACAGTGTAAATTTGCTGTCCCCTCAAAATAACTCAACACACAGCCATTAATGTCTAAACTGCTGGCAACAAAAGTGAGTACATCCCTAAGTGAAAATGCCCAAATTGGGCCCAAAGTGTCAATATTTTGTGTGGCCACCATTATTTCCCAGCACTGCCTTAACCCTCTTGGGCATGGAGTTCACCAGAGCTTCACAGGTTGCCACTGGAGTCCTCTTCCACTCCTCCATGACGACATCATGGAGCTGGTGGATGTTAGAGACCTTGCGCTCCTCCACTTTCCATTTGAGGATGCCCCACAGATGCTCAATAGGGTTTAGGTCTGGAGACATGCTTGGCCAGTCCATCACCTTTACCCTCAGCTTCTTTAGCAAGGCAATGGTCTTTAAATGTTTCCTGCTCGCTGTATTGTAGAATGACAGTCGGGCGGGACCACTCTGGTTTTGGAAGGACATCATTAGATGTCCTCCTATTCTTGCCGTGCATGTGTGCCAGTGGGAGGTGCGCAGGACAGCAGTCGGTGGTGCGCTTTTTTCCTTAGACATGGCGCATCACCGACCGTGGTAAAGAGCCGATGATGTAGGCCCTTTACCATGTGATCATCTGTGTCTAATCACAGCTGATCACATGTAAACAAATGCTGGTTATCAGCATTCCCTTTCCTCAGCGCTGTTAGTGTCTAAAGAAAGGACATTAGAACCACTTTAAAATTCAAGAATTGGGACAGTTCTGCAGAAATTAGGCAGGTGGTGGTGACCAATGTACTGGAGCAGGCTCAATGAGGGACTTAATGAGAATCTGCTTTTATAGCTAAATACTAGGCCATTCTGGCAGACAAAGCTTCACCATTTCTTAATGGTACCAAAGCTTGTCCTGTCTGACTCCTGAGCATACCTTTTAGCCAGTGAGACAGCCCAACATAGTGGCAGAACAATAGAAATGCATGCAGGGTAAGCGATAGCAGGAAGCTCCAATACTACCTAAAAGCCACAGAGCTTTGCCTGTCAAATAGCCTGGAATTCAGAGGTTAAAGCAGGGTGCACCAGGGTCTATTTAAGTCTTGAAAAATTACAGATCCAACAGCTCAAACCAAGGTCAAGAGCTATTGATTGGCCATGAACAGCAATTAGAGATGAAGCTTGAAGTTAGGATTGCTGACTCATACATGTGCCCAAATTATATTACATAAAAAAAACAAAAAAAATGTACGTACATTCACAGATGAGTGGCAATGTTAATACTAGGTAAAACTACATAACTTGGGACTCTGCAGTTTCAGGTCGAATATTGAATTGAAGAAACAATAACTTTTATGAAAAGATCTTCTGTATATGTACATAATATAGTAAGACCTTGGATTGAGAGTAATTTGGTCTGAGAGTGTTTTGCAAGACAAGTACATTTTTTTTAATTTTTTTTTTTAGTTTAAATTAATAAACGAGCAATGTCTTGATACACAAGTAGCACCATGTCACAGCTGAATGTAAAATAGAAGAGAGGTGCCTTTAAGTGTAGAAATATGGTTACATATAATGAAGGTTCAACATTTAGACATTTAACAACTCACATGGTGTATGGATGTGTCCCTTAAAAATTGGCTTCAGTTTGTCCTTTGCTATAACTTAATTTAGAGTGCTTCCTTAACATTGGGTTTTAGCTGACAGCCTTAATATGTGACAACACAGAGGAATTTTCTGTGTTATGATACTGAGCTTGAAAAAGATAATTGTAGTTTGACAATTCGCCCAGAAGATGTTTACAGAATGTAATCACAAATATCCTGATAGTGTGTCTATGATTAATTAACTTTAACCTCCCCCCGTCCGCGCTACAGCCTATATACGGCTGCAGCGCGGACTCGAATTTTCGGGAGGCCGTTTTTAAACGGCCTCCCAGTGACACGCCCCCAGCGCGCTCCCGCGAGCGCGCTGCGGGGAAAATCTGTGTCGGCCGTGTCCCTTGGACACAGCCGATCACAGATCGTGGTGAATGGCCAATCACAGCGGCCATTCACCACGTGATTTGGCCGTCCAATGAGCGATGATCTCATATGTAAACATATGAGATCATCTCTCATCGCCGGCGCTCCTTCCTCACACGGAGCCTGCAGTGTGAGGAAGGAGGGGGAGCCGACAGCCGCTGGGGACACACAGCAATGTAATCAGGGCACCGATCACCAGTGCCCTGATTACTAAAAGGTAAAAACACACACACAGTGCCCCCACATCAGTGCCCACAGTGCCCGCCATCAGTGCCCCCATCAATGCCCACAATCAGTGCCCATAGTGCTGCTAGTCAGTGCCCATCAGTGCCTGCTCATCTAGGCACTGATGAGCACTGACTGGCAGCACTATGGGCACTGAGTGTGGGCACTGATGGTGCTGCCCATCAGTGCCGCTCATCAGTGCCACCCGTCAGTGTCCAGTGCCATCCGCCAGTGCCCATCAGTGCCGCCTATCAGTGCCCATCAGTGCCGCCTCTCAGTGCCCAGCAGTGCCACCTGTCAGTGCCCAGCAGTGCCACCTCTCAGTGCCCAGCAGTGCCGCCTCTCAGTGCCCAGCAGTGCCGCCTCTCAGTGCCCAGCAGTGCCGCCTCTCAGTGCCCAGCAGTGCCGCCCAATGTTCCCTCTAATTTTTTACTGTGCTGAGCAAATAAAAAAATTTCTGAGCGCAAACCTTTAGACTGAGCAATTTCATCAAAAATCGTATATTGTCACAAAAAGTGCATGTTGCCATTAACTATGGGCTATATAGTTTGATAGAATATTAGTAAATCGTATTAACTGTTCAACCAATTTTACAGTATAGTATACTGTAAAGTTGGTTGTGAACAATTAATACGATTTACTAATATTCTATCAAACTATATAGCCCATAGTTAATGGCAACATGCACTTTTTGTGACAATATACGATTTTTGATTAAAGGTAATAGTAATAATAAATGTTCAATAGGCTATTTTTATCCAAACACATTTTATTAAGGCAGATTGAATAAAAAAGATACAAACACAACATTTTTTAGTGTTTTCGTTTTAACAGTTTTAACAATTTTAACAGTTTTAACAGTTTTAACAACTTTTAGTGCAGCAGTGCTTCAGTGCTGTAGTCTTGACTGGCCTTGCAGTAGGTCTGTGGAGATATGGAACCTCTTTCAAAACAGAACCTGAAAACAAAGATGCACCACAAATTATCTGCCTATTTTCAGCAAAAAGTATAAATATTAGTTAAACAAATAAAACATGTACCTTTAAAACTTCTCCCGTCTGTCCTTAATACCTTTCCAGTGGTTATAGATCTTGTCCAGATTGATAGACCCATCTGCTTGCGTAGACCGGATTCTCATTAGCTGATCCAAGTGGATGGTCTGAAGTCGGTTGCGTGAATTTGTCTTGATACGATTCATGAGACTGAAACCGCGTTCACAGTCTGCACTAGACGCTTGAAATGTCCCACAAATGTCAATTAACTGTGCAAGCTCCACAAAGTCCTGAGTTTTTAGTGCCCAGGTTACCATTTCATCGAATGTCTGCAGCGCTCCTGTCTTTCTTTTTTCTTTGACAGTGAACTTGAAGTCGTTGTACTGTTGACAGATGCTCTCGGTGGCGTCATCCTCATCATCTCTTTGTTTTAGAAAAGCGTGGAACTTCTCTGTCAGTCTGGTTACATCAGTGATGCCGTAATCAAAATCAATTGCTGAATCCAGTGTTTCTAGGCTAAATGCAGACCATTCTTTAAGCTCACCTTCAGGAAATCTTGCGTCAAGATGGTCACAAACTTTGCGGACAAACAGAATAATCTCTGCTGTATTTATTGCACTGTCATGTTTCCCCAACAGCTCATTTACACGGGTGCTCCAATGAATATGCTGCCCGAGATACTGAGATTTAAGTTTTTCCATCTTAGCTCTGGCAAAGCAATGAGCATCAACGATGCTAAGATTGCTGCGCTGCAGGGAGACACTGAGCTGAGCTAGTTCTTCCAACACATCTCCGAGAACAGTAATTGCAACTCTGTACTTGGGATTAGATAGTTTTTTGAGACAGTATTTCGCAATTGGGTCGTCGTCGTTTTCTGCTTCTTTTGAACAATACTCCGTTAACAGACTGTAATTCCGCAAAAAAGCATTAACAGCTTGGTAACGTGACAGCCAGCGAACCTCATTCAACGGTCGGAAAGACAGTGAATCCACTTCTAAAACTTTTGCCAATTCGTCAAATTTGCTTTTCTTTACAGAAGACCTACTGAATAGTGAATATACTGTTCTTAAAAGTGTTTCCACTTCTTTCATCAACTGCACGCCTTTCCATGCATCATCAATACCCAAATCCTCTCGATGAGCAACGCAGTGTTGTTCTGTAAGGTGCGGTATTTGCCGTCTAAGTATTGCAGTGACTCCATTATGTTTGCCTAACATGACAGAAGCGCCGTCAGACGTTAACATGGCCATTTTCTGCAAATCAAGTCCGTGATCAGTGTAGAACTTTATTATTGCATCTGCAATATCCTGGGCGCTGCATCGTGCCAGCTGAATGATTCCGGCAAATACACTTTTGTATGTGAAATGATTTTGTTCTCTAAACTTAATGTAAAGAACTAGCATTTTGTGTACTGTAATGTCTGTGCTTTCGTCGACTATCAACGTGTGAACATTGGCATTTCTTACAGCTTCCATAGTCTCAGCTTGTACAACTGCATTAATTGACTCCACAAATTCAAAAGCGTAGTTTTTACTTCTCCAGCTGTCGGGGAGGCTTACATATTTCGCCAGATGATTGTGAAGTTCTTGAACAGATAGCATAGACGCGTTCATTTTAATGGCAAGTAGCACGTTATCGATCAATATTTTGATTTGTTCAGGGTTTGCCTTGCTCTTATTGGCGAGGTCGATACATTTTTGTCTAGATTCTCTCGACTCTCCAAGAAGCTGGTTAATCGCAGTTCCATGCTTTCTATTGTACAATGCTTTCACAGCATCAATGTGACATTTTTGTGTTAAGTGACGTTTTAGGTAGTCAAGTTTCCACTCTGTCCATGTTTTCCCGGTGGAAAACTCTCCTTTAACTTTAGCTTCGGAGCAAAGTTTGCACACAACCCCATTAGCTCCGTAACTAAATATTTCCGACAATTTAACAGATTTGTCAGGGCCATCGCTAGTATCCGTTTGAAGGAGTTCATTTAGCCATTCTTGTTTGAAAGTCAAACAAACCTTTTTTTTAGGCTGTTGCAGAGGTGTTTCATCTTTTCGTTTCGCCATTGCTGAATGGATTCACGCGGTCTGAACTTGTGGTTCACGTCTGTGAATCAAAGGCTAGCCTTAATTACTCCAAAATTCAATATAAAATACAAATGGATGGTGCTACAAATCATATAGTTAGTGAATATAAATTGTGCCAAAATCAATTGTGCAATCTTGCGAAACTTCACTAAATAAGTGACCCGGCCGGCAGCACACAATTGTGCCAACACCTGACCTCACTACAGGGAATCTGGGTGTATTAGACCCCAAGTATCGCTTGCTTCCACTGTTATTCAATCAAAGATTGTGCTTGATTATCTGCTTCCCTAGCTAGAATAGCCTGAAAATTATAGATTTGATCCTAGAATTGAGAAATACTTGTCGCTTCCACATTCATTCAGGCTAGGTTCACAGTACTGAAGTGCAATTTTGATCAGATTTTCAATGGGTGGTTATTTTTGGGGTCATCATCCACATACAGAAACAGACAGGACAATAAGACAATAAATTAAACAATGTGTTTAATACCATTTTAAAGTTCAGACTGGATTCAACTGTTCCATATGCATGGTAAGGCGCACACAAAAACACACGGGTGAATGGATTAACCATAGGTTCATTTACCTTCCACACAAAACTGCAGTGTATAGATGTGAGCTAACCCCATCGGAGAGAACACAGTTTCTACTTGAAATGCATCTTTATGCAGCAAAATGCATGACTTTCACTGCAACAAAGTGGACAAGTGTGACTAGGCTCTTAGGAACAACACAGAATTCCGATGTAATTAGAGGAGTCAGAATAATCTGCCCATTATTACCAAAAGTATAAGGTGAACACAAAAATAAAGATCAACACAATGTCAGACCTGTCTAAAACTGAAGCATGCAACAGGTTTATCAGGTTCCTTCCAGTAACTGGGTGGGCAGGTCCTTACGCACATTTATGCACTACAGGATACAGCATGGGTTTGAACAGCACTTTGATGATGATCCCAACAAAATTGGCCTCCTGACAGGCTGACAGCATTCACCCCAGCATTCCCACCAAATCAATGCAGAGATGCCAATTGCCAGCGTTCCCCCCGCGAGCCCCCCGTGCACTTACCTCACGGACGGTCACCCTTCACGGAAGCGGCGGTAAAGTAAGTGACTTGGCTGTGGAGGAATGATCATGTAACACCTGGTGGTCGTTGTCATTCACCTGAAATTAAGCTGTGGTTACATTTTGGCACCAAGTTTGAAAAGTTTACACAGTAAAGTGAATAAATTCCAGCCTGGGGCATGAATAGGCTGTTGGGATACCTAAAGTAGAGAGACATTTTGTGAGCCCTAGGTGGATCAGGCAGCATAAACATTACCTTCCACCCCACTTCCACCTACTGCAAGGCTGAGGTATGTATTTGTGCTGTGGGAATCATAGGTATGCATTTCATTATTGAATGAAATGTGAGCATGATTTATTTGTTCATATGGTTTGCAGTATTAGGGCTCTTTCACACGGTCTGCTCCGTAGGCGGATCCGTGTTGCTCAGCAGGGATCGATCCGCGATCCCCGCTGAGCCGGGCGGGTGACAGCTCCGTCTCCGCTTGCAGAGCGGAGAGGGAGGTGTCTCAGCACCCGCTGCCCTCTATGGGGGATCGGATGAGAGTGGACTGCTTGTCCGCTGTCATCAGATCCGCTCCGCTCCGATTACTGAACGGATGGAAAAATAGGGTTTCCATCCGTCCAGATTTCACGCACAGGATCGGATGCGGATGGCAGCGGGTGTCAGTGGAGGTGTCTCAGCTGACACCCGCTGCCCCATAGAGCTGCATGGAGGATCCGATCAGAACCGCCTAAAAAACTGACAGGCGGATCTGATCGGATCGCCCGTGTGAAAGAGCCCTAAGGGCTCTTTCACACGGGTGGTCCGCTTGTCCGCAAATCATCCCATCCGTTGGCGGATGATTTGCGGACATAATGTAAGTGAATGGCATTGCGGATGTCAGCGGAATACCATCCGCTGACATCCGATTTTCTTCCTGTCAGTTCTGTTCCGTTTTTTGGAACGGAACAGAACCCTATTTTTGTTCCGTTCAAAAAACGGAAAGGAAGGAAAACCGGATGTCAGCTGTGTCATCCGCTGACATCCGCAATGCCCATAGACTTACATTATGTCCGCATGTCATCCACAAACGGATGGGATTATATGCGGACACACGGAGCGGATGAAAGAAATGTCATCCGCTCCGTGGAAAAAAAAAAAAAAAAAGGACCGCAGCGGAGCTCTCACACGGACCGCCCGTGTGAAAGAGCCCTAAATCTTCACAGTATTACATTATTTTGATTAATTTTCTTTTGAGTTATACCAAGAGGAGGAACACCAAAGGTTGCTGATAGACTGACCTACCTGGAATGGAATGATATGCAGATTTAATTTAATTTATTGGTAAGAGGCTGTAAAAGTGGTGGGTGGAGCACTTTGTCACTGGTGGTGCATTGATGTTGGCATATTCACATTCACATTTGGGTTTCACATGTGATGAGTTGAAGATATTGGGGAAGCAAAGATGAATAAGGGAGAAGACACAGTTGGTTACTAGGATCCTCCGGCAGAGCAAAGAGGGACCTAGATGCAAATGTAGACTTCAGGAGTTCTGTAAAAAGATGAGGGGGCGTGGCATTGCCTGACCTGCATGGAGTGAGGACGTTCTAAATGAGAGCTCTGATGAATTGATATCCTGACCCTGGGTACGATGGCAGCGATCCTCCGCTCTCCCCAGCACTTCCAGTTCCAGCGATGCCTCCTGGCTGAGTGGATCTTCTGGTGTTTGAACACCATCTGTAAGTGACTTGGCCCCCGCGAGAACCCCCCCCCCCCGTGCACTTACTTTACGGACGGTCACGGACCCGCTCACTTCAGTCCCCGGCTTCCGTGCTCCCGAGTCCCGGCGCCTCCTCCTCGGCCAATGGCATGAAGTTGGCCTTTCGGCCAATCAGGAAGCAGGAGGACCCGCTCCCTGATTGGCCAGGAGGAGGATCCATGTGACAATAGCGAATTTTCATTCGCTATTGTCATACAATGGGCGTGCTCTCAGGGCGCACGCTCTGCTCCCTGGCCACCTCGTCTGCGCTGTCTCACTAGGTGCGCGATCTACATAGCTGCTTGCGCGGGACCAGAAATTTCACTGCGCGTCCGCGCATGCGCGCACTTTAGGGGGAACATTGGTGCCGCCTATCAGTGCTCATCAGTGCCGCCTCTCAGTGCTGCCTCTCAGTGCCGCCTCTCAGTGCTCATCAGTGCGGCATATTAGTACCTCCTCATCAGTGCCCATAAGTGCCACCTCATCAGTGCCCATAAGTGCCACCTCATCAGTGCCCATCAGTGCAGCCTATCAGTGCCCATCAGTGCCGCCTCATCAGCGCACATCAGTGAAGGAGAAAAATTTATTTTCAAAATTTACTCGCAGAAAATAAGAAAAACTTTTTTTTTTTTTTTCAAAATTTTTTGTCTTTATTCTTTTTTTTTGTAAAAAATAAAAAACCCAGAGATGATTAAATACCACCAAAAGAAAGCTCTATTTGTGTGAAAAAAATGATAAAAATTTCATATGGGTACAGTGTAGCATGACCGCGCAATTGTCATTCAAAGTGTGACAGCGCTGAAAGCTGAAAATTGGCCTGGATGGGAAGGGTGTTTAAGTGCACAGAAGGCAAGTGGTTAAGATTGTACAAAAGTCTTCAGATATATACATTTAAGAGATATGTATTACCTACTAGTAGGTGTTACTAAAGATGACAAACATCTTCATAACAATTCTTTGAATGTGGACTGTCTTTACTGATGACAAGCAATTGGTGGACATTTTTCTATTGCTTTATTGTTGTACATATATAATACCCGGTCATATGCTGATAATATATTGTATTTAAGATACTGTACTAGGGAATAAAGATGAGTGGCGTATTAGCATTTGTCTGAGTCTGACATAATACGTCATTCCCACAGCTGTGTGTTTGAGGTATGGAGAATGGAGAAGTGCTGGCTGATTAGGTCAGTATTGTAGTGAATAGAAAAGTGTTAATTAATAACAGAGGTGAAAGTAGATAGACAGGCTTTCACATGGTTGATGATCAAAACAGGCGCATCTAAGTATGCAGGCAAAAGCTGTCTACATAGACCGTCCTCCGCACCACCATTGTCGCAATCCCTTCCACGCTGCGCTCCACAAGCTCTTCAAGCCTACCTTTCAGATGGCTCTACTGCAGGATAGTCTTCCCAGTCAGGATTGCAGACTGATGGCGGTGAGAGCCGGCGGTGCGGAGGGTGGTCTATGTGGACAGCTTTACCCTGGACGCCTTCATACTTAGATGTGCCTCTTTTAATCATCAACTATGTGAGTTGCTAAATGTTGTACCGTCATTAAATGTTATCACATTGCTACACTAAGAGGTGCCTCTCGTCTCTTTTATATACTGTAGCTCCTGCTGAATTTTGCTTCTAATCCTCTTGTGGAGGCTACCATTTGTGATTGGACATTTTATGGTTACACAGTTTCCATTACTTCTTATGGGTAAATTTGCTTTGATATACAAGTGCTTTGGATTATAAGCAAGTTTCTGGAATAAATTATGCTCGCAATCCAACGTTTTACTGTATTGTCATAATAATCTGGAAAATTGTATGTCTTTTTCTTATTGGAGAATCAATTTTGCTGCATTTCTGTTAAAGGTGTATATGATAATATTAAAGAGAAAATAAATAAGGTCTTTCTTTCTTTCTTTCTTTCTTTCTTTCTTTCTTTCTTTCTTTCTTTCTTTCTTTCTTTCTTTCTTTCTTTCTTTCTTTCTTTCTTTCTTTCTTTCTTTCTTTCTTTCTTTCTTTCTCTGTAGTTATCTTTCATGTGTGGAAGCTTCGTAGATCATTCAGACATGCAGCAGATTTGCTATGGCAACTTTTTATTTTATCCTTTACAGGAACATCACAGTTGATTTGAGAATAACTGGCATTTGCTGCCCCACATCATGGACAGTTCCACAGCAGATAAACGAAAAAAGAAGAAACAAAGATAGGCTGAAATTTCAACTTCATTCAGGTATTAAAAGGGGGCTTCTAGAAATTATGAGAAAAAATAGGAAATATTTGTGTGCTAAACCAAACATCTTGAAGCTATTTCTGCTATGAAGCCTGGGTCTTTCACGTTTTATTCAAAAATGAAAAAAAAAAAAAATGCTTCAGCTGGAGTCAGACTTAAAGCAGAATTTTACCCAAAACAACTTGCCAGAAAATGGTGGGCAAAATTACTGCCTTTAGAAAAGTCCTTTAACACTTTCCAGAGAGTGGAAAGGCTGCACTCTCCGTGGTGTGATTCCTTCCCTGATCATTAACAGGACACAGCATTGACGTAGGGCCTAGTGGGGGATAACCCAGATCTACTGTAATGGTAACTGATCTACTGTAATGGTACCACTTTTGCTATAGGCTTGTAGAGCAGCTTATCTAAAGAGACAGTTCTATACCCTATATCTTCAGCCGGCTAATGTTGTGGCCCAGTCTTTATGATCTTGCACATGAATACAGTCCCAGTAGAATCTGTATTCAGCGGTATAGGCTGCTGGTTAAGTGTCTAATCCCTAGATGCTCAGTCTGTGATAACAGCAAGCAGGTTATGGCCGAAAAGGCCCTCTCACCAATCCAGCGATACAGCTGCAAAAGTCCCCCTGTACAGGAGTCCTCTGTATTGTCCGAACGTGACTCCAGTCCTCAGCTCACAAGTCTACAATGCTCTAGTGCATGTGCAGCCAGAGACTGTAGCTCTCTGTGCATAGGTTCTCGATCTCTGCTCAAGCTGGCGAGTGTGAGCACACCAAGACAGGGAAATGTGCTTGCTCTGGTTCCCCACAGCAAATAAAAATAGCCCTTACATTCAGCGTATGTTAAAGGACAGTAAATATACTTATCTTTATAGTGATCTATGTGTTGAAAAGTTGCCACTTAGGCCTCTTTCACACGGCCGCTCCGGTGTTTTGCTCCACTGCGGGACTTTTTTTTTTTTTTCACGGAACGGATGACATTTGTGTCATCCGCTCCGTATGTCCGCATATCATCCCATCCGTTTGCGGATGATATGCGGACATAATGTAAGTCTATGGGCATTGCGGATGTCAGCGGATGACACCGCTGACATCCGATCTTCCTTCCTTTCCGTTTTTTGAACGGAGGAAAAATAGGGTTCTGTTCCGTTCCAAAAAACGGAACAGAACTGAAAGGAAGAAAATCGGATGTCAGCGGATGGTATTCCGCTGACATCCGCAATGCCATTGACTTACATTATGTCCGTAAATCATCCGCACAAAAATAGGATGATTTGCGGACATACGTGTGAAAGGGCCCTTAGTCCTTCCATGGATGCTACAAGAATTTTACCTTTCAGGTGGGTTGAATACCTGCTACCCTGACTGGCCAAGGTTACAGAAAAGTATAAATTTTTCAAGGAACAAACTCCCATAATGTTAAAGTTATTGTCTTCTTTTACAGGTTGACATTATGTGGTGGAAGTAGCCATGTGTTGAGAGGGTTATTTTAAGGTCAATAAGATTAACACCTATTTTTTTCAGGTAGGAAGTGAAGAAAAAGCAGCACTAAGGGGAATAGGCTGCTGAATGTAGGTCCCTGCAAGCTACCTTGAAATGTTCTGGTTTAGAGCAGACATGAGAACATTTGCTAATGTTCATATCACTTCAATTTATACCTAACAGAATCAGACTTTTATTTACAATGGGTGGACAAAATAATTGAAATATGAAAAAGGGTTTAACTTTGAAGTACCTAAATTACAATTACAATTACAAGCAGAGACACATAGGTGAGCAATATAGCTACCAATTAACAGTGTGCTTCAGCTAGAGATGATGTGTGTCAATTAGAACTCTTATATTTGATCCTTCAAAGCAGCATGGGGCACATAATAGAACTTTAAAGAGGCAAAATAATTAGTGTCCAAATTGCAGGTACATCATTAAAAATGTTAATTTTTATAATGTACAATATTAAGTGAAACAGTCAATAATAATGGCATGCCAGACATAGATAATTTGTGCAAAAAGAAACAATAGTTGCAAATCCAAGCTTACTGATATGAACAGTGATTTTACCTGGAACTGTGTGTGAAAATGTGAACTTTGTAGGCACATGTATAAAAATATAATAAAGCATAAATACATACAGTTACTTTTTAAAAAAAAAAAAAGAAAAGAAAAAGAGGGTCATGAATAATTACATAAACATAGTATAAAACCATAAACTCTAATAAGGACCACGGTCATATAGCCAAATCCCCTAGGGGGATAATGATAAATACCAAAAGCCCATCTGGGGATGTCTGTATATCCGTGCTGCTAGATAGTGGTAATTGCGGTGTTAGCTCAACATTTTTTGCGATGATGGTTCTTCGGGAGGCCGGAGCATATCTCACCACTATGAGTAAAATAAAAAAATTCAATCAATATACTAAGACAAGAAAA
Source organism: Pelophylax lessonae (assembly GCF_965119305.1). Lineage (NCBI taxonomy): Eukaryota > Metazoa > Chordata > Amphibia > Anura > Ranidae > Pelophylax > Pelophylax lessonae. The sequence goes on along the minus strand of NC_138771.1, from coordinate 267,047,207 downwards.
CAGAGTACAAAATTGTTATAGCATCTGATATCACATAACAATAAAACGTGATCAAAGAAATAGTAGGTTACCGATGGGATGGATTCATAATGTACAGCTTTCTATCTGTAGTTATACCATATGTGTCCCCACATCTTTCTCATTTGGGGCCTAATCCATCCCATCGGTAACCTACATACATGTGCCTACAAAGTCCTTATTTTCACACACAGTTCCAATATTCTCATTAGGATGTGGCACAATTTTTACCTTATGCATTCAGGTTGCCACCCCTGGTAATGCACTATCCATTCATTCTCTGTGGTACTAAATCAAAACTTCTATGACCTTTATCAATACAAATTGTACATGGGGAGCTCCCATTTGGAAAGTGCTTGTATGCCAGACCAAAAGCCCAAAACCTTGTGTAAGAGACACGAAATATAGGCTTCTGAGCAATGAAATTAAGTAGAATGATCTGATGCATTATATTATACTTTATTTAATACATCTGGATGACGTTACATTTGGAGAAAAGGATGGCTTCAAGTTGCAACTTTGTTCCCATATAATAAACATGCTGGATGATCCATACTGCAAAAGACAGTCCACTCATAGAAGCTAAGAAATATGTTCTTTTTCTGAACAACATGACTCAAATTGTTTAAACACTATGATATTGATTTACGATGATACATTTTTAAGGAGGACAATGGCCTCATCCAGATTGTTAAACAATTTAGAATGCTCTCATGAACCCCAGGGTGAAGTAAAACTATCACTGATTTACCTGCATTCTCTGTCCCACAAGTAGGTATCAGAGTTTAAGGAGTGGGTTAGTTTTACCCAGAGACTCCATGAGAAAGTATATTTTACCATATGACATTCCTGGGTTATAGGGCACAGATTCAGCTAATGGAAAATAAGCAACCAAACAAAGTGCCAATTTGGGAGGCAAGCGTGTAGTCCATAAAAAGGCAGAGCTTGGCGGCATTCACTCAGGGTGTTAGGATCCAAAGGGTGATTTCTATGTCTACTTTCTCCATCTCTTACAAAACTGGAGGCTTACCTGATTGATAAGTATTCAATTCCACTCAGAATTTGTATAGCAATATTTCAAGAAGGTATAAAACTAGTGCTAAAGTTGAGGATGGCCCTGTTTATTGGGTCCTTAAAGTGTCTTGCTCTGCAGATTTCCCTTCACTTTATGTCCTGAGAATGCAAAAATAAAAGAGCGGAGATTTCTCCAGAAGGAACAATCTTAGAGAGCTGTCACAGAAATAGTAATTGTCTTCATTTCAGTACTTTCCCTCACTGCTAGCTTTGATAAAGTCTCAAAATTTTTGAATTTCGAGACTTTATCAAAGCTAGCAGTCTACTCTCGCTTTTATTAGTAACTAAAACAAATGGAGAAGTGCATCGCCCCAGTGAGGATGCAGACAGCAATAAAGAACTTGAAGGTCTAATCCTCTCCTAAAAAAAAAAATCCCCATGCATTTTAATACTCTTGTTATAGTGTCCAACCCCTGTAGTTGTTCACGGCCAAAATAATAGACATGCATCTTGCCTGAAGCTTTGATTTTTTTTTCTAACTGTTCAGAGAATAATTGAAAGCATGCATACATTTTGTATGTATTATTTGTGTAACATTACTTTAGAATCTGCTGTGCTAAATCTCTTTGATATTAGTATTACTTGATGCATTATAGCAGATAATTAGTTTATAGATTTTTTAGATAATGAGTTTCGTGAGGCTCTTTTCAACACTCTAAGTATTAGGTTTGCTAAATGAAGCACCACAGTAAAATTTTTGTTCACCCATTCTGATTATTGTGAGAAATGACTTTGTTTAACCACTCGGGTAGTTTTCCAGACTGATTTATGGTTTGCTGTATTTGTTGATAAAAATATCTACAGCTCTTAGACCCCCTAAAGATACCCAATTATCACAATGTGGCATTAATTGTATAATTGAATATTTATTTTCCATGTGAGAATTAAAACAGTTATTATAAATGGAATCACTGCAATATTTATCTCTAGACAGTTTGTGTCTCATTGAGATATCTCCCCCCTACTGTATAAAAGTTTATTAAACTAAGGCTCCCTGAATTGTCAGATATGGATAATTCAACTTTCAATAGTAACCCCTATTGTAAATTGAATGTGCTTTGTGTATTACTGTTGTCAAATGTTTTATAACTAATATTATAACAAGATTTAGGAATTGAATGGGGAGGGGGGGGGGGGGGGTTAATTACACCTATATATCTGGATCCACCGATCATGTTGACATATGATTTTGACTTGAATAATTAGCCACTACATATAGGGGCTACCTTCAGCGCTTGCCTAAAATAAATTCAATATAAATGCTCAATACAATGCAAAAATTTCATAAATTCATATAAAGTGCATAATTGCATAAATAGTGCTCCGTGTCTCTATAAATATATATGCAATGTTTTAAATTAATACATAATTGTGATAAGTGAATTTGTGACAATGATAAAAAATAGTCCAGAAAATTGATAAATATCTTGTGCAAAATTAAATGTGTAGTAACTGCACTAAAAAATCAAAAACTTATAGCTGCAACTTAAATGTGACAAACATCCCAAAAGTATAATATAAAAAAGCTGCGCTAAATGAAGATCCAAAACATGAAGTTTCGTATAAAGTCCTCAAAATCCCATACACCAATAAATGTATAAAGTGATGAAAATCATAAAATATTATAAAAAGTCCAAATGCATCCAGAAATTGACTCCTCTGAATAAATGTTTGGATTATACTGCTTACCAGAAATAGCAGATATGTTCGCCAGCTAAAGGATAATGATGCTCCGAATCAAAGGCAAATCCTCAGAGTAACCCTCAAAGCGGTATTCAAAGCAACTGGCGTTACACCGAACTCAACAGGCGTCAATCACGTGCATATAAAAATATAAATCTCATAGCGTGATACTGTATTGACTTACACACTAGGAATAGATCCCTTATGTGAAATAAATGTAGAAAGAGTGCTAGATTTAGTGAGAAACCACCACCGACATCTCAATCTGCTTATCAGATATAAAAAAGTGATAGCATAACGGAGAAAAGTAAAAAAAATGTAGCCGGCGGCTTCGATTTAGCGCTTACCCCTTGCTTGTTTGTAAGTGTAACCTTTATTTGGCAATAAATTTGTTATGGTTTTACGCTATGGGGCCTTTCCTTTTCTGCATGTGATCCAATACAATATATGCTGGATATCTTCGGACACATTTCTTCTCTGATTGGGATTGGTCCTTTCCTAAATCTGAGGGGCATCATTATCAGCCGTATTTTGAGTCCTGGATGGTTATCCGCAATATCAAATATTTCTTCTGGTAAGCAGTAGTATATGGCGGTGGCGGTCACATTCACGGATTGAATTTGTCGCACGGAATCTGTGGCTACATTTTTTTTACTTTTCTCCGTTATGCTATCACTTTTTTATATCTGGTAAGCAGATTGAGATGTCGGTGGTGGTTTCTCACTAAATCTAGCACTCTTTCTACATTTATTTCACATAAGGGATCTATTCCTAGTGTGTAAGTCAATACAGTATCAAGCTATGAGATTTATATTTTTATTTGCACGTGATTGACGCCTGTTGAGTTCGGTGTAACGCCAGTGGCTTTGAATATCGCTTTGAGGGTTACTCTGAGGATTTGCTTTTGATTCGGAGCATCATCATCCTTTAGCTGGTGAACATATCTGCTATTTCTGGTAAGCAGTATAATCCAAACATTTATTCAGAGGAGTCAATTTCTGGATGCATTTGGACTTTTTATAATATTTTATGATTTTCATCACTTTATACATTTATTGGTGTATGGGACTTTTTGAGGAATTTATACGAAACTTCATGTTTTGGATCTTCATTTAGCGCAGCTTTTTTATATTATAATCTTGTGCAAAATAATGAGAAAGTTCTGTGCAAAAGTAAAGTGCAGGTGCTAAAAGCAATTTTCCCCGCCAGCCATGTGGTGACTAGACTTCACTGACCAATATCCAGAAGTGGCTATAAATGGGTCACTCACCAGATGTTGGTCTTGACTGCTGTAAAGCATCAAGACCATGCAGTGCTTAGGTGGTCACCCAGACCAAGATTGGTGTTAAATCTCCCGTGTAGTCACTCCACTCAGGGACAGTGATCTGTCCCGCTTTCCTCGTTCACAGTGCGGGTGAAATACAAAGGGAAGAGAAACTCCGGATAGTGTAGTATTTATAAAAGCCTTTATTACCCATTCATGGGTTAAACAATCCACAATGGTAACAGAAATGTTTAAAAGCCGTATGTGTGACTGGTCACGAGCTGGAGATGCAGTGGATGGTGGTGATTCCGGCTTGCACCCCACTCTCTCCATCTTACGCTTTTCGTTGGCACCCTGACGTCCAGGGATCTCTGAAGGTGTCAGGGTGCTGACAAAACGCGTAGGGTGGAACACACATAGTGACGTCACATGGAGAGAGTGGAACGCAAGTCTGTTGTCCTCGGTTGCTGCATTTCACATATTTCACATAGAAAATCACTGTTTAGCTTACTACCTCTTCCAGTGGCGCGAGGGATATACCATAGGTATATTTATTGACATATGATTTTGACTGAAGGCAACTTCTGCTTATGGAATGCAGACAAAGTTTATTGGACCACAGTCCATGGACTTTATGGGCACTGCCAAAATCTCTTGTAGATACAAATGCAAACTTTACTGATGCACAATTAAAATTATAAAACTTGGTTAAAATACAAACAAAGTAACCTCTTGCACCCTTATGCCGATTAGGTTGGTAGCCCCGAATAAAAATTACAGTATCCCTATTAGAGACAAACAATCATAATCCTGTAAAAACTAGATAGCAGGGGATGCCATCACACATTCACATAAAGTTAGACATGTTTCCCTTCATTCCGCTTCTTCAGGAGCAGAAGGTGCAAAGGTAGAAATGCTACAACGTTGCCTAGAGGGGATATCCCAGCGGGGGTACAAAAAAGATATCCTCACATAAAAACTACCAAAACCACTTCATCCATAGAGATCTGTATACCTCCGCCACTACATCTAGGGTACCCCACCTGAGTCCACCAGTACCATGTGTCAAAATTACATTTAAATAATCTAGGTGGCAGTGCGATACCAAGCCTTTTTTGGCAGACCATCATATTGGCATAAGCGCTTGTAAATTGATGTGAGCATGTTTACCCATATATAACCTTTGAAATGCTGGTTGTATTATATTGTTGATGGCAAGTTGGAATGGACCAAATGAAGCCTATTAAGGGGGACCTATATATGATTGGCCCCAATAATATTTCTGGCCAATGTCTGATGTTATGTGGGGCCTTATGTTAATTCACTACTCTTCTTGTGATGTACCGCCCTTGGATATCCCCTATAGCTGACGCTGCTTGTAGCATTTCTACCTTTGCACTTTCTGCTCATTAAAAAGCAGAAGGATGCAAAACATGTCAAGCTTTATGTGAATGGGTGGTGGCACCCCCTGTTATCCACTGTATATTTTACAGGATTATAATTGTTTGTCTATAATATGAATACTATGGTTTTTGTTTGGGGCTACCATCCTAATCGACATAAGGGTGCAAGATGCTACTTTGTTTAGTATTTGAACCATGTTTTATAATTTAAATTGTGCATCTATAAAGTTTGTAATTTTATCTACAAGATATTTTTGTGGTGACCATAAAGTCTGCAGTCCAATAAACTTTGCACGTATTGAGCGAATATAGAAAGGAGGCACATTCGTACATTTAGGATTAACGAGTGTCCGCATTACCACCCAGAGGTCTCTCATTCAATTTTGATCCAATAACTGCTGCTTTTGTAGTTTCACTTCACATTCTTAGTTTAAATTACACAGAAAAAAGCAAATAGGAGTGAGTGCTTATTGAGGACATGAAAAGGACGTTACTTAACATAGGAACATTGTTTAACATACATTTGTGATAGCTGTCCTTTAAAAAAAATTATGTAGTTGTCATTGCACTAATATATATGTAAATGTAAAGTAATAATTTTCTAACACAGGGAGATTTAAACACAGTATGAACAGTTATTGCTGCTCAAAGAAAGGGAGGGAGGGGGTTCACAGTTAGCTGTATCACAGTTTATATAAATATAAAGGTAATACTTTGACATAGGAAAAGCATAAATGGAAGAAATATTATATATATATATATATATATATATATATATATATATATATATATATATATATATATATATTTATATATATATATATATAAATATAAAACAATACCTTTCAAAATATTGTAGGTATTTCAATAATTTCTGAAACATGGCATAATCTTGTTTTCCCCTTGTTTTGTTAATTCATTTTTTTAACTATATTTTACTAATAATAATTTTTCAAATACATAATTATCCATCTACTCCTTGTAGAAAAAAATACGTCTTTTATTACTCTTACAGTATTGACATCAGGGTAAAGTTTAGCAAATAGGAGTATGCAGACACTGCCCTCTGGTGTATATACAAATTATAAGGAAATGACTAGTAAAATATAACTGAACCATCTTTTTGTAAAACAACCCATTCCATTTAAATGAAAAAACAAAAAAGTGCAGTGCCTCAAAAATAATAAATAAATTAAAAAGTGGATAAAGAATAAATATATAGTGCAAACCATCTCTTGGATAACTAAAATAAACAAATCTACAAATAAAAATCCTAATCCACAATTAAAACGTAATAAAGTCCATTTCACTGTGCATAAATAATCATAAAAAAGCAAATTTAAAAAATGAATCACTTTCATAAGGAAAGAGATTCAAATGTGTCAACTTTTCACCACTAGCGTACAGGCAAGCAAATAATTTTGTGATAACTACCATGCGAGTACTGTCCCAACACGCCGCACTCACCAGATATTATGGCTGCAAGGACAACAGCAGCAGAAACGCTTTTAATGCATTCCATGTAAAGCTCCACTCCAGTCACGGTCCCTTTAAGATGATACCTCACTGGCTGCAGCACCAACTGTGACTATGACACCACCATCCAAAGGAAAGAGGTAAGTACTGCAACTGTGTGGGGTAAATGCTCACAAACCAGAGACAAAATAATAACTATGGCCACACATACTGTATACCGTATATGCTGGCATATAAGATGACCCCCTAATTTTCCAGTTAAAACGTAGGTTTTGGGCTATACTCGCCGTATAAGACTAACCCCCCTCCGAGGCAACACCATTTAAAAACATCAGATTTGATTTAAATCATTTTATTTAAAATGGTTATGACTTACCGGATTTTAAAATCCTTCAAAATCCTCATCATGTTCATCATCTGATATAAGTTCATCAATGACATCTTGTGATACATTTGTAAGGCAGTCATCGTATGGATCTAATTCCGAATCAGATGGTGTGGCTTCAGCTTCGGCTTCCCCTTCATCTTGCCACAAGTAGTCATTATCCATACCATCCAATGAATGTGATATGCCACACTTCTTGAAAGACTTGTTTACTGTTTCTGCATCAATATTGTTCCAGGCTTTTATGACAAAGTTACACAAAACATTCAACTGTGGAGCATGCATGTTTCCTCCTTTTGTGAATGGCTTTTCGCCACTAACCATCCACTCACTCTATGTTAACTTCATGTGCGAGGGAATGTATTATCGCGAGAGTCTACGTGACCGGAAGAAAAGACTGTTTTTCGTGTGGTTGGTTTTGGGCGGGGTTTTGTGAGGAAGTGGAGGAAATAAAAATAAGCGAGTGCAGAACCACGTCGTGTCTGTGGATATTTTCATGGTAGCAGAGGATGGTTTCCAACTATAGAGTACCGCCTAAGCTTGACGAAACCAGACCATACGAGTGCTGGAAAAATGAAATTAGTATTTGGAAACTTGTTACGGATTTGGACAAGAAGAAGCAGGCACTCGCGGTGGTGTTGGGGCTCGAGGGGCGAGCCAGAGAGACCGCTTTGGAAATACCCGCGAGCGATCTGAACGAAGACAGCGGTATGGAAACCTTGGTAGCTAAGCTGGACTCTGTATTCTTGAGAGAAGAAATAGACCGCGCTTATGAAGCGTACTCTCATTTCGACTCAATTTCCAAAGACAGCGCGGTGTCCATGGCAGACTACATCATAGACTTTGAGCAGAGATACAACCGCATGAAGAAGTACAACATGACCCTGCCTGACGCTGTGTTAGCGTTTAAATTACTGGACACAGCTTGTCTTGAAGAGAAGAGTAGGCAGCTAGCACTTACAGCGTGCGCGGATTTAACATTCGCATCCATGAAGTCAGCGTTAAAACGGATTTTCGGAGGAAAAACCATTGGAGCAAGCGGAGGCAGCGAGACTCAAGATGCGGCGTTTTTCACGGAGCAGAGGCCACCGGGTAAATTCAGACGGAACAACAGCCAGTCACAGAGCAGACAGTGGCAGCCACAGCAAGGTACAAACCCACTCGACAAATATGGTAAGCGAACAAAATGCGTAATTTGTCAGAGCACGTACCATTTGGCCAAAGACTGTCCTCATCGGAGAAATTAAGTAAAGCTAGCAGAAGATGAAAATGTCGAAGAGTGTAACATTACACTGTATACAAAAGTTATGACGGACTATGAGATCTTCCTAACTGAATCACTGGGATCAGCTATCATTGACACAGCATGCACATGTACTGTTTGTGGTGAAAAGTGGCTGGATAGTTACATGAAAGACCTGAGCCAAAGCCAAATAAACAAACTGATGCAAACAGAATCTTCAAGCTGCAGACCTTTCAGATTTGGTGATGGTCAGGTGGTACACTCCAACAGAAAGGTAAAGCTTCCCGCTAAGTTCGGACCAACAAAATGTCACATTGAAACGGAAGTTGTTCCTGTTGATATTCCTTTACTGCTGAGCAAAATGGCTCTAAAGAGAGCAGGAACTGTTTTAGACATGGAGAATGACAAAGTTGTCATGTTCAAGCAACCAGTGCCTCTTGAGCTCACTAGTTCGGGACACTACTGTGTCGACATTAGAGATGGTAATACTGAAGTGGACACCAATGAAAGTGAAGTCCTTGTCATCACAGCAGAGATGTCTACAAAAGAGAAGCGTAAAGTTCTCCTGAAGCTTCACAAACAGTTTGGCCATGCCTCTGCAGACCGGCTGCAGAGGCTTATCCTCAGCTCTGGAAATACTGACAAAGACTGTCCAGTTATTCTGCAAGAGATCATCCGTGACTGTGAGGTATGTCAAAGATATAGCAGGACCAAGCCCAGGCCTGCTGTTGGTTTGCCTTTAGCCTCAGAGTACAATGAGACGGTGGCAATGGATTTACATGAGCTGGAACCTGGCATATGGTACCTCCACATCATCGACCATTTCACACGCTTCAGCGCTGGAAACATTGTGAGAACAAAGAAAGCCTCTGAGATTGTCAACTCTTTCATTCACTCGTGGATAAGTGTTCATGGTGCCCCAAAATGGATATACACTGACAACGGTGGCAAGTTCAACAATGAGGAGATAAGAGAGATGGCAGAAAAATTCAACATTGAGATGAAGACTACAGCGGCATACAGTCCTTGGAGCAACGGGCTGCTGGAGAGACACAACATGACTCTGACTGAGATCCTCCTGAAGGTGAAAAGGGAAAACGGGTGTGGCTGGCAGATTGCTCTAGACTGGGCTCTAATGGCCAAAAACAGTATGATTAATGTGCATGGTTATAGTTCACACCAGCTGGTGTTTGGTCACAGTCCTAATCTTCCCTCCGTTTTGGTTAATAAACTGCCTGCTCTAGAAGGCACTTCTATGAGTACTAGAGTAGGACAGCATCTAGCAGCATTGCATGCTTCCAGAAGAGCATTCACAGAGGTGGAATGCTCAGAAAGAATAAAAAGAGCTTTAGGAAAGCAGCTCAGGCCTACAGATGAAAAGTATGAGACAGGAGACAGAGTGTACTACAAACGAGCAGACAGTACAGAGTGGAAAGGTCCTGCTGTAGTTATCGGTCAAGATGGCTCTGTAGTGTTTGTCAGACATGGTGGTATCCTTGTCAGAGTACACCAGTCCAGGCTGAATAAAGTTAATGCACAGGATGAGGATACACCTGTACTACCTGATATCCCTGAAAATAGTAAAGAAAAAGAAAATGTAAATTATGTAATACACACTGATGTGTCAGAGAATTCAGATGATGAAATGAGAGTTAATAGAGAAGTGCAAATCCCTGAAAACACAGAAACAGATGATAGAGAAGATGTGAGACAAACTAATGAGACAGAGAGGGATGCTACTAATACAGTGGGTTCCACTGGTGTCAAACTGAGAACAGGTCAGACAGTGACATTTACAAACAGAAATGATGAGACAAAACACACTGCCAGAGTTTTAGGCAGAGCAGGGAAAGCAAAAGGGCAATATAGAAACTGGTACAATGTGCAGTATCTTAAACCAAATGGCAGCGAGGGTCAAAAGGAAGCCTTAGACATGTCACAAGTTGATGATCTTCTCACTGAGTGTGAGAACACCGATGGTGATGTACTTATTACCAAAGACATCTCTTTTGATGCTGTTAAACAGCAAGAGATTGAAAACTGGCAAAATAATAATGTTTACGAAGAAGTCACAGACAAAGGTCAGAAATGTATCTCTACTAGATGGGTCTGTACGTTAAAGGAAACTTCTAGTGGTGTTGTTCCCAAAGCCCGCCTTGTGGCGAGAGGTTTTGAAGAAGTCAATATGCATGAATTACAAAAAGATTCTCCCACATGTGCATCAGAGTCACTCAGGCTGCTGTTAGCTGTTATTTGTCAAAACAAATGGCAAGTGAACTCTATGGATATTAAGTCTGCTTTTTTGCAGGGAATGGAACTCTCAAGAGACATTTACATTCGTCCCCCACCAGAAGCGAGCGTGGACAATGTGTTGTGGAAACTAAAGAAATGTGTGTATGGACTTGCAGATGCTTCCCTCTACTGGTACAACAAGGTCAAAGAACTCATGCTGAACAGTGGTGGGAAAATGTCATGGGTTGATCCTGCAGTGTTTTATTGGCAGAATGAGCAGTCTGAGGTGACAGGAGTACTGGCATGCCATGTGGATGATTTTTTTTGGGCAGGTTCAGAGCATTTTGTAACTAATGTCATCCCTGTACTTAAATCTGCATTTCTCTAGCGCTCATCGACAGACGTAGTCCTCGGTGATACACCACCTTCGGGTTATGTTACCTCCGCAGGAGCAGGACTAGACAGGAAATTAAAAAGCTCTGGCCACACCCTAGGGGCAGTCCCAGAGGGTATATCCTCTCTCTCTCTGCCTCAGCAAATCAGTTATTTTCTGTCTAGTTAGGAGTAAGGACCTAGATACCTTGCTGGGATCTTAGGTCCTGGCAAGAATTTTTTTCTAAAAGGATTTTTAGACAGCTTTTTTTCTCCAGTGTTCCTGTGAGATCTTCAAGCAAGAAAGCTGAACTGGGCGACGGGCTGGATGTTGAGATCCGGTGGTCACCCCAGTTCAGCCTACGAGCGCGTGCAGGCCATAGCTCCGCGCTGGGTCGACCGCGACAAAGTCCCATTAAAAGGACTGAACCCGCGAGTTAAACGTCTCGCTGAAACGCCAAAGACCATGAGTCACGGCGTCCGTATCGGTCGACAGCCCTCCCGCCCCGGTGGAGAGGGGTACTGTCAGGAGTTGGTGCCCGCCTGGTTCCGGTATGGTGAGTAGTATGTTCCCCCTTTTTCCCTGACGGGTTTTGTGGTGAACGCGGGCCCCTCTCTGTATGGTAAGAAAGAGTTCTTTCTATCCTATAACATGTCACAAATCCTCCTACTTTGAGTGTGATTTTATGTGTGCAAAAAGCCAGGAGGCTTGGTTTGGGAGCTAACAATCTATTGTATACATGTTTTAAAGATGTAATCTGTGGCATGCTGGGAATCTTATGGGTTAAGTATAAGCTACCTACCAGTCAGAAGCCACGGACATGTAGACTGCCTTCCAAATCAGATCTCCAGCTATTAGCAGGCCTCCCGAACGGCCATGCGGTCCGCCAGGGCCGGTACCGCCAACCACGCCATATCCCCATGCAGAGAGAGTGTTGTGTGCCCTGCAGCACACCGCTAGTCATCACAGGCCGCCGCCATTTTTTTTTTTTTTGCTGGATCGCACGAGCCGCCATTTTGGCGTAGCCTCGTGTCTCCAGCATGGGGGCGGCCATGTTTGAGGTGATCCTACACCTCGTGGAGCTTGGGGGAGGCGCCGGAAGGCGTGCAGAGGGGCGGAGCCGCCTCCCTTCTTCCTGGGCAGCCAGCCAAAAGACTTCCTGTTTGTCAAGACAGCGCTGTAAGCTGTTGCAGTTTAACTCTGAGCATCAAGTGGTGAGCCTGGGGGTCTATCTCTCTCTCTCTCGATCGATAGGGATCCCTAGCAGGTAACACTAAGGGGCTTTTTGTGGCGCTGGGGGTCAGAAAAAAAAAAAAAAAAAAAAAAGTTTTTTCTCTTTTGAATTATATTATCCAGGAAGTAACTGGAGTTATCATGGACCCTGCCACACATATTCCCCCACCTGTTTCCCTCGAGGGGGCCTCGGGACCCGCCGGTGCACAGAGTATAGAATCATTTACAGCAATTTTGGAGTCTATGGTGGCTCGGGTGGAGGCGGCCTGTCAGGGACGGGGGTCAAGGAAGCGACCCCCGCCTACCCCTATACCATCTGACACCTCTGACTCAGATTCAGAGATGGTCACGGCAGTTGCAGGTTCCTCTGCAAGGGCTGTTATCCCAGGTAAAGCCCCCTCAGACAGTGAGGAGGACGCTTCTTCTCCTGCTATAATTCAGGAAGAAGCATTGGTGGACGCACTAGTTGTGGCAGTGCAAGAAACCTTAAAACTTGAGGCTTTACCGGCAGAGGCAACTGAAACAGAGAGGCCTTTCGGTACTAATAAGCCCATCAAGATGGCGAAGGCTTTTCCGGTACCTAAATGTTTTGGTAATCAGATTAAAGGAGAATGGGAGCATTCTAAACGTACCTTTACTATTTCCAAGCGTATTGCTAGACGCTATCCGTTTGAGGAATCCATCATTAAGAAATGGACGGTACCACCAGTCGTGGATCCGCCTATTTCCAGGCTGAATAAAGCCACGGTTATTCCAGTGGAGGACACTTCGTCCTTTAAGGATCCGGTGGATCGAAAGATAGAAGCAGAGTCCCGCACTATCTTTTCTCTGATAGGGTCAGCATTTAGACCAGTAATTGTTATTGGTCTAGTTTCCCAGACACTTACGGAATGGGCGAAAATGGTACGCCAAGATCTTAGGGGAAAAGATATTCCCCAGGAGACATCTGATTTGATGGAACAGATTATACAAGGGCTACGGTTTATCTGTGACGCAGCCTTGGACACAACTCCCTTATTAGGGCATGCATCTAAGTTAGCAGTGATCCTCAGACGTGTGCTGTGGTTAAAATGCTGGTCAGCTGACCTAGGTTCCAAAAAGACCTTGACCAATCTCCCTTTTCAGGGGAATCGTCTATTTGGGGCCAACCTAGATGAAATCATTAAGGATGCCACTGGGGGCAAGAGCACTTTCTTGCCACAGGCTGCAAAAGCTAAGGGACCTCGCAACAAGCGAGGACCTTTCTTTACCGCCCATAAAGGGCGCCCGGCTGGTACTAGCGGGAAAGGCAAGACTCCTCCAGGAGGATTCAAGAAGGGCTGGTCGGACAAACAGAGGACCAACCCAGCCAGACCCGAAGCAAAGGAGTACACAGCCTGAAGGTGCGCCCCCACCCGGTTTCAGGGTGGGGGGACGTTTTCACCGGTATTCAGGACATCAGATCGAGCATCAACCACTACTACCGGTGCGATTCTTCCCTTCCAACATTTAAGTACCACAGGAAGCGGTAGTTACCGTTCCCTGAATAGATCTTTTCCTTTACCCTTTCCTAAGATTAGTCCCGATACCTCACAGGAATCGGATCTGGTTGACCAGATAGGCCAAATAGCCTCTAGTCGGGTGACTTCGGTCCCTGAGGTTCAACCAGAAAAGATCACCCTTCCTGATAACTATCAGGTATCTGATAAATGTGTGGAAACAGAAAACGACCAGACTTTCTCGGATGGTCGGGGCCAGATAACTCTAGGGACGCCTGGTTCAGATCCAATCAGCGCCAGTGGTCCTAGAAATTCTAGGCTGGCCTCCTCAAGCCGGCCTGGCCGACTTGGACATGCTAGTCGCAGACGTTCCGTGGGAACTTCGTCTCAGGGAGTGTCTGTGGTCTCTAGGACCAAGTTACCTTCGTGCTTTACAGTCGCTGGTTTTAATGGCCTGGCCATTGAGACCCAAGTACTGAAGGACAGAGGTTTGTCTACTTCTGTCATTCCTACCCTTATTAAAGCAAGGAAAGCGACTTCCAGCAAAGTCTATTATCACACATGGAAGACTTATATTGCGTGGTGCGAATCTTTAGGATTTCCTCCACGTACCTATTCGGTGTCTCGAATATTGGCCTTTTTGCAACAAGGGGTTGAGCAGAAGCTAGCCTTGAGCACCATCAAGGGTCAAGTTTCAGCATTAGCAATCTTCTTTCAGAAGCCGTTAGCTACCAAATCCTTGGTGCGGAATTTCATCCAGGGGGTGCGGCACCTGGCTCCTCCAGTCCGCGCGCCCTTACCGCCCTGGGATCTTAATTTGGTTTTGTCGGTTCTACAGAAACCTCCTTTTGAAAACATCAGGGAGATTCCCTTGCTTACTTTATCCCAGAAGGTGGCCTTCTTGGTGGCTATTACTTCTGCTCGCAGGGTGTCAGAACTGGCTGCATTATCATGCCAGTCCCCATACCTAGTGATTCATAGGGATAAGGTAGTACTTCATCCTAAGCCATCTTTTCTTCCTAAGGTGGTTTCAGATTTTCATCTGAATGAAGATATTGTACTACCTTCCTTGTGTCCTCAGCCCAAGCATCATCGGGAACATGCGTTGCATTCCTTAGATGTGGTTCGGGCAATCAGGGTATACCTGAAAGCTACGGAATCATTCCGTAAGACGGATTCACTTTTTGTGATCACGGATGGCCCCAGAAAGGGTTTGCCTGCATCTGCCGCAACCATTGCCAAATGGATTAGACAGACGGTGGTACAGGCTTATTCTATTAAGGGTCAGAGTCCTCCGTTCCCTGTTAGGGCGCACTCCACTCGAGCGCTCAGTACTTCCTGGGCCTTTCGCCATCAGGCGTCAGTGGTCCAGGTATGTAAGGCGGCCACCTGGTCGTCGGTACATACCTTTACAAAATTCTATAAAATTGATGTGACGGCATCGGCGGATGCCTCATTTGGCCGCAAGGTTTTGCAGGCCGCAATTTGAGGAGACCGGTGGTCTACCTCGAGGGTTTTTTTCTGTTTGAAAATTTTTTTTGTTGAGTCTCATCATTAAGGATGAGCATTGTAAACTTCTAGTTGGCACCGGTTGGGCCTTCTAGATTGGGATTTGATTTCCATTTTCCCACCCCTCAGTTGTGATACTGCTCTGGGACGTCCCGAAGGTGGTGTATCACCGAGGACTACGTCTGTCGATGAGCGCTAGAGAAAAATGGATTTTTGTAAAATCTTACCGTAAAATCCTTTTCTCTTAGCTCATCGACAGACGTAGTCCCCGCCCCTCTGTTTTGGAGTTGGGTTGGGTTAAATTCTCTAAGCACTGCTTTTTCACATAACTGATTTGCTGAGGCAGAGAGAGAGAGGATATACCCTCTGGGACTGCCCCTAGGGTGTGGCCAGAGCTTTTTAATTTCCTGTCTAGTCCTGCTCCTGCGGAGGTAACATAACCCGAAGGTGGTGTATCACCGAGGACTACGTCTGTCGATGAGATAAGAGAAAAGGATTTTACGGTAAGATTTTACAAAAATCCATTTTTCACGTTTGTCGTGAAGAGTGTGAGAGTTTTTCATATGTGGGGATGAACATTGCTACTGTGGGTGGTGTAGTACAGGTGCATCAGCACAGTTATATTGAAAACCTACAACCAGTTCACTTACAGGCAACACGTGCTGTACAGAGAGAGGCCCCACTAAATGAGAAAGAAAGAGAACAACTCAGATCCAAAATAGGACAGGTTCTGTGGGTTGCTAAACAAACAAGACCAGATGTTATGTTTGACACATGTAGCCTTGCATCTAACATTAAGAATGCTACTGTTCAGTCCATACATGAAGTGAACAGAGTGATCCGTAAACTTAAGTCAGAGAAGGTAACACTTAAGTTTCAATACTTGGGCAACAGTGATGATTTGAGTTTGGTGGTATTCAGTGATGCTTCACTGGGCAATCTTCCAAATGGAGGTACACAGGGTGGGGCTCTAATTGCCCTCATGGAAAAAACAGGAAAGTTCTCTCCACTGTTTTGGCAATCAAAGAAAATCAGACGTGTGGTAAGAAGCACACTGGCAGGAGAAACCCTTGCCATGTCAGATAGTATTGACAATGCTATGTTCTTGGCTATGCTCTACTCTGAGTTCACTACTGGTAAAGCTGATTGTAATGCTCTTCCTCTTATCTGTGTTACTGATAACCATTCCCTGTTTGACGCTCTTAAGTCTACAAAACAGGTCACAGAGAAGAGACTAAGATTAGAAATAAGCGGTGTCAAAGAGCTCATACATGCTAACAAAATCAAAGAAGTGCGTTGGTCAAAAGCCAAGTCACAACTTGCTGACTGTTTGACGAAAAAAGGTGCTTCCACTCTTATGCTTCTTAAAGCGCTGTATGAGGGTGTATGGAAACTGTAAAATCTGGTCCATTGAGCATATATCTTGGTATTTTTTTGTTTAAATACGCAAACTCTCTTA